>NC_135827.1:36479993-36671439 GCF_964213995.1 Mustelus asterias
ATAGAAGCCTCAATATGGGGGCAGAATCCGTTTGACAATCGGTGTTAAAGCTTTGCCCCCGGGAGGGCTGGGGGGCGGGGTTGGGAAAGGACATCTTCACAATCCACTGGCCCCTCACACTCACTCTGCTCCCTATTAATCCACTCATTGATTTTAAAAAGTCGTGAATGATTATTTAATATCAGCAGCGGCAGGGGGCGAGGGGCCGGTGCGATTCACCCAGACGGATCCCACAAGGAGGTGCTGTTGGCTTGGCCATCGGGAATATTTGTAGAGAAATCTATCCGGAATAAAGCTCTCTCTCTCTGGACTGACACATGAACATGTGTCACTTACCGAGCCGGACAGAATCATTGTGAAAGAGAAGGGAAATCCCCCCCACACGTTCTCCAACTCCTGGTTATACCTTCAGATAAAAAGGCAAGGTGGCCAAAACCGCACGTGCCCTCTGTGGGAATATCGATGGAGAAATTAAGTGCAAGAAGCGGAACGCAAAAGCTTTGAGCAGTGACTTGTAAACCCACTGATTAAACCCGGAGCGAGTCTCCTGCCTCTCAATCCGGTTCGAATTCTGAACTCTCCCTTCAAGAAGATATCCCGCACGGAAGTAAATCAGTCGAATAATAAATAACAGGACGGGCAGAACTCCCAAAACACAACCAGTAAATGGTGGAAGAGTCAGGCACCTTCACTAAAAACAATTTACTGTAATTGTAATTATTAACTGGGCTCAATATTTAAACCATCCCACTAATATAGTCTGCCACCTGTCTGCACCACATAACTTCAGCATGCAATGAACGCAAATATATCTCGTCTCGGCTCCCAAATATTACAACCTGGTTAATCAACAGCCTTTTTGTTTAAAATTCAGTACTTTTCCCCCCACCCCCCAAGCGTCTTCAGATAAGCCCAATGTATCTTAACTAAATGATAATGCATTAAAATGTTGCCATGTGTTATGGTAACAGTCGGGATTGATATATAAACAGTTGCCACTTAAATCAACATTTTAACTTCGGAAGTCCTGTATGTGTGTTTGTGTATAAAAAGGTGTTCTCCATCATGAACACTGACGAACCGAACGCTCCAGTGACAACGACCCCAAACTCGCTGTGTCCTCCTCCCTGCCCTCTGTCTCTGCTACCCCCATCCCTCCTTCCCAGGTCCCCTTATCCTTTCTCTCCATCCCTTCTCTCTTTCTATCTCACTTCTCCCTTTTTCCCCATCTTCATTCCCCCTATCCACCCCTCCACCTCTTCCAGACGTCCCCCCCCCCCTCAAGTCAGTTCCTCACCCCCCCTCAAAATCAATCACTCGACAACCCATTCTGTTAGATTCAGAATTTGTAATTAGATGCGCAATTCCCAACCATTTTACAAATAGATTCAATTAATTGAAAGGGGGAAGAGAGAAATCGCACAATTCACAGGAAGGGAATTACATGTCATAGATATTAAAGCTCTACAGAAAATGTGTGTGTGTAACGGGACTTTCCCCATCCCCACACGGTTAAAATATCACCAACCACAAGCCGAGAGCGAAGGATTTAAAAAAAAACCCAACTCCCCTCCCTCCTCTCCCCAGAACGAAGCGTGAGATTCCCAAGCGACTTCCCAATCGTCCCTCTGCCGGTGTGAATAGCTCAGAGAGCGGGCACCACACTGGGGGGGACAGAGAGCCCGCCATCCGTGTTAAAACACACAGATACACACACACACACCCGCTCCCCCTCCTCCTTTCAGACTGACCACCGCGGAAAAGAAATCACATTTAAATCACCCAGCCGGCGACTCACTCATAATGCAACCGGGGGAAGAGGAATTACACAGGGGAAGGGGGGGGGGGGGGGGGTTACAAATCCGAGTAACAAAGGCGCAGCTCCCGCACGTTCTAAATGTATTTCACACTGCTTTCCAGTGGCTGCATTAGCCACTGAGGGACACCAGCCAGTATCTCCCCATCAAGTGAGTTTCCTGGACAAAATATTTCCTCTACAAACAAAGAATCCAAATATGTATATTTTATATACATACACACACACACGAATATATATATATATATATGCAAGCTTCCAAACACGCAAAATGTACTAAGAGTCGAACACACACAATTACAATCATCACACAAGCCGGCTAGTTACAATATTTTTTTTTGCGTTGCATACCTTTTCTCCTCTCTCTCTAAATAAATACGTTTGCTTTTTTTATACAAATACAATCGTCTTTTCATTCAACAGCAGCCTCAATCTGGAGGTACTTACCGAATTATGCACGCTATTATTAGCGCAGCATACAAAACAGTTCACAGTACGCGCCGCACTCACACACATCCACCTCTGTGGGTGCATGTAGCAAATCAACAGATTGGAAACGTCATCCCCTCGCGTCTCCGAATGAATCAAGTCCACATCAAGAGAGCCGGAGCCGACCGTCTAAAGCTGCAGCCCTGTGACAGCCGCGGGGGCTGCCATCTTTGATGCTGGCTCCAGCCACCACCATCACCTCCTCCTCCCCCCCCCCCCCCCCCCCCGTTCCCATAGGTTTCGAGTTCCCCCAAACACAGTATCACCTTGATAATAAAGTTTGTTTCCTTTCAACCCCCCTCTACTTTCCCGGTAATTCTGTACGGGGGGGGGGGGGGGGGGAAGACCACACGTGTGACATTAAACCTGATCAGGGATGGCTGGTACAGTCCAGAGCTGTAGCTGATTCCTATAATTGGGGAACCCGCTGTTGATATTGCGAAGAAGTAGATGCTAGGATGGTTGCTGTTGTTTGTGTGACTATATTGGATTTTAATAATAGTTTGTGCGTGACTATATTGAATTGTAATACTACTGTTTGTGTGACTATATTGAGTTTTGATGCTTTTATTTGTAACTATATTGAATTTAGTACAATTATTTGTGACTATATTGAGTTTTAATACTATTATTTGTGACTATCTTGAATTGTAATACTACTGTTTGTGTGACTATGTTGGATTTTAATATACAGCAACACAAAAAAAGCCAACTTTTCAAAGGCAGCTCTACCATCTAAAGCTCATCCTGAGATTCCGCACCGCGTTATTGGGGAAGCGTTCACCTCTCCAGAACTCCCATTTGGCCAGGCGGTCATTTAGCTGCAGTCGCAAGCGCTCATCGAGTTGTGTTCCCCGCCCAATGCAAAACCAACAGTAATCCAGAGAAACCCATCGTTTCAAACTCCGTTTCCCACAAACTCCGCTTCAGTCTGAATAAAGCTGCTGCGACGACAATGATAAACGCGTTTTAGCCTCGCAAGAGTGAACACAAAAAATCATGCAGCCAAAACTCCAACAGTAATATTCAGCTCCCATACCTGATGGATATTTTAAAGATGCAAAGATACTTTAGATATCAGAAACTTTTGTCAAATATTATTTACTGCATTAAATCATGCGGTCACCGCATAAATAACTTCACTTTGACGTGTAGTTAAATATTGAATTAAGAAACGAATAAAAATCTGCTGGTTCACGGAAAGAGAATGCGACTGGATTATGTTCCATGTTGCAATGGGAAAGTTTACCAAATCCGTTTCAAACAAGCATGTTTTCTTTTGCGCGCGCGAGTAAGCTTTATTGAAAATCAGAATTCTATTACAAAGCCAAAATCAGAACTTGCATAAAATAAGAGTGACTTGCGCTGATTAAAACACAATTATGTGTATATATATAAATCTAAAAGCACGTGGTAGGTCATTACAACACCACCAACCACAAATATTGCAAGCCAGGACACTATTACAGATTGTGTGCGCAGGAAATCACTAACAAATGAAACAAGCAAGATGTAACGGCACGATTTGATTCCCATGTACCTTCTTAAAAACACAATATCCATTTACTAAGTTATTATTACCTTTCTACGACAACTATCAGACTTTGATCGGTGCTGTTAGCAATCACCCTGTGGCATCACTAACTGGATAGAAAGAGTCACTATACTCCAGATGATTCAGTGGCCTCCCTATTCTATCCTAGGGCGGGCACAGTGGTTAGCACTACTGCCTCACAGCACAAGAGACCCAGGTTCAATTCCCAGCTTGGGTCACTGTCTGTGTGGAATTTGCACGTTCTCCCCGTGTCTGCGTGGGTTTCCTCCGGGTGCTCTGCTTTCCTCCCACAATCTGAAAAATGTGCTGGTTAGGTGCATTGACCCAAACAGGCACTGACTGAAGTGTGGTGACTAGGGGATTTTCACAGTAACTTCATTGCACTGTAAATGTAAGCCTTGTGACTAATAAAATAAACTTTTTAAAAAACTTTTTAAATTGTATGCTATAAGTGCCTAGACCATGACTGTATTTGAACATTTCGTATTATTCCTTACTCTTCTGTAAGAATCATTTGCTCTATTACTGCTGGCTTTATATTTTAGTTGTTGTATTAATGACAGTACATAAATATTCAGAATAATAGACTTTTGACCATTACTGACAAAGAGACATGGGCCTGAATTTTCCAATCGTTCACACCAGAGGGATTTTCCCATCCCGCTGCAGTGAACAGAGATTTGGCTTGTCGCCAAATTCGTGTCTTCACTGCAGCGTGGCGTGAGCAGGTGGTGAGATCAAACCCATTTTGTCCAAGCTTTTCTTCTCGCGCCCTTCAGGACAGATGCAAGAATACCAAATTTCAAGGGTGACAACAAGTTATACTGCACGAGAAGAGGGTGCTGATTGGTTGGCAAGTGCACTACAGACTTTACATTTGTTGGAAGTCATTCGATTACAGGCTTCATACACGTGTCAAAGGATTATTACTATCTGGTGGTCTGTATATATTACTGACTATATTTTAAGGAGGTACAATGCTATTTCCATATATATGTAAGTACTCACATGACTGCTGAAGGACAGTACATTAAGGCAACCTTGTCTGCTCTCTCATGTGCACATAAAAGATTCCACTACACTATTGTGGAGAAAGTGTCCGAGCAAATATGTACCCCTCTATCAATCACCACAAAAAACAGATGATCTGGCATTTGTCACATTGCTGCTTGCGGGAGTTCGCTGTGCGCAAATTAGTTGTTGCCTTTCCAACCTTACAACAGTGACTATGTTTCAAAAATACTCCGTTGGTTTTAAAGCACTTTTGGGGGAGTCAACTTAATATTGACAATGCCATTACTAACTGTGTACCATTGCCATGTGGTCGACGGTATGGGTAAAATGTAATGTTAGTGCCAGTGTGGTGTGTGTCCTTAAACATGCACATGTCAGAACATACACAGCTGTATTAACTAACAGACCAACCTGACACACATTAAATAATCACCAGGGATATCATGTACAGGAAGGTCCGGGCACACTATTGGAAAAACGTGCGAGTTGGTTACACAACTGAATTATAAATCAAAAGGAATGCGCGAAATATGACATCTTAAGGAATTGGGGCAGCAAGTCAACCAGGGAGGAGATATCCCGCAGTAACTCCACCTGCTTAACTCACTCCTGGAAGGAAACTGTGTGAGAAAAATTAAAATAGTTTTGCTTTTTAAACAAGCGGGTCAAACAGAAATGGGGGCCAGGAAACGCTCCAAACATTGGGAAAACATTAATCTCATCCTGCTAGTTTGAATGACAGAGCAGCTCATGGGTTTCCCCGGGAAATCCCGTTTGGAAACTCGCTAGCTTCTGTTGGACAGCTCCATCTATAAAGACAGACTCTCTCTCTCTCTATATATATACACACATAACCATTTAACCGTACACTCCGTGCGACCCGAATCCAAAACTCGCAGCAACTTTGCTGCACACCTTCCTCGTGACTGAAGTTCATCTCAAAGTGATTTAATTGCATTTTAAGCGATTGGTGTTGGCGCCTGGAACAAATATGGAGGCAGCAAAGTGACTCCCACTGTGGCCAATGCCTCACAAATAGCTGCATCTTAACATTTCAGCCGGGAAGTGACTAATGTCATTTTCATCAGAATTAGTCTAAATCAAAAATATTTTCAAAAAGTCCTCTACAATTAAAGGCGGGAACGTGCCTGGCTAGTTCTATCTTAAAGTTGATCATGTAATTCGCTTACATAAGCATTGATTGTACAATATTTACTGTGCGAGATTAAGAACTTCCCAAATTTGAGTCAAAGTAGTCAAGGAGGAAATTGACAAAAGCTAAGTTGATTTACCCTCTCCCCAAGGAGCTGTTTTTTTTTAAAGAAACCCCTTATAGAAAAGTTAAATGTGAAATTAAAACTAACTTGGGGAAGTCTACTAGAATTCCTTCTTCATCTCTGTACTTTCCAGAACTACTGAAAGCGTCCCTCTCTCTCTCTCTCTCTCTAACGCCTACGCGACAAATTGGATCTGAAATGATAAATCCCAGAAACTAACCTGTGCCCACTTCCAGATTTTTCGTGAAAACTAAAAAAAAGGTTTTGTTTCTCTCTCTCACCGCTTTCTACTTAAAAGTGAAGTTTCTGTCAGAGGGGCTACTAACCTCTTCAGGGAGTGGGAGCTCTGGAGGGGATGTGAATACACCCCTGGCTCACCAGAATATTGGCAGCAGCGAGAATCAACCGGCTACTGCCTCGCTTTATGATCACAAGATTTTGAAGCTCGCTTGCTGGCTTGTGTTTGGACCTGCCAATTTGCTTGTTAATAGCTCTGAGTTGCACATTGATCACTGTGAGGAGTAGGTCTCTATCCACGCCTAACCATCGCCCTCCACAGGCGGACGATGTATTATCGGAGTGTCGGGTCTCTAGTGCTCTAAACTTAGATGTTTAAATAATTGGTTATTATTAAGGCTTGTCTTTCATTGATGTGCGGTATTCATAGAATCATACAGTGCAGAAGGAGGCCATTCGGCCCATCGAGTCTGCACTGACCGCAATCCCACCCAGGCTCTGTCCCCATAGCCCCATGCATCTACCCTAGCTAGTCTCCCTGACACTAAGGGGCAATTTAGCATGGCCAATCCACCTAACCCACACATCTTTGGACAGTGGGAGGAAATCAGAGCACCCGGAGGAAACCCACGCAGACACGGGGAGAACGTGTAGACTCCGCACAGACAGTGACCCGAAGCCAGGAATTGAACCCGGGTCCCTGGCGCTGTGAGGCAGCAGTGTTAACCACTGTGCCACTGTGCCGCCCACTGTGCCACCGTGCCGACCACTCCTCATAATTCGCCCCCCCCCCAAACTGTACTCATTACTTATTTCAACAACTCTTCAGTTACACATATTAAAATATGTTTATTTAGGATTTCCAGCATTCCAGTATTTTGCTTTCATAGAATCATAGAATCCCTACAGTGCAGAAAGAGAACATTTGGTCCATCGAGTCTGCACCACTCTCCCGACCAAACATCCCACCCAGGCCCTATCCCTGCAACCCCACATACTTACCTCACTAATCCCCCTAACCTACACCTCTTCATACATGAAGGGCCAATTTAGCATGGCCAATCCACCTAACCCGCGCATCTTTGGACTGTGGGAGAAAACTGAGCAACCAGAGGAAACCCACGCAGACATGGGGAGAACGTGCAAACTCCACACAGACAGTGACCCAAGGCCAGAATCAAACCCAGGTCCCTGATGCTGTGAGGCAGCAGTGCTCACAGCCATGCCACCCAGGACTGCAAGATTGAAGTGGAAGGTACACTGTGATTTAGTGTTGCAATGCTTGGGTTTTAAAACTCTGCACCAACAACAATCCTATCCCCGTAACCCCATGTTTTTACCCTGCTAATCCTCTGACACTAATGGGCAATTTAGCAGGGCCAACCGACCTAACCCTTTGGACATCTTTACATTGGAGCTTCCGGGTTCCAATGTATACTGTACAATGTAGTACAGTGACCCGAAGTACTGTACAATGTGGCAGGGAATAGAGACACAGTGAACACCAGGGACTTGTTTGATGCTCTTGTTGTGTTGCGCCTGCCAATCTTTTTGGCAAATCGATTGAAGTAAATTAAACAAACCAAGGGACGAAGCAAGAAGGGCAGACCCTTAAAGGGGGGGGGGGGGGGGGGGGGGAGCGCTCAAAACAAAACCAAAGCGAAATGAAACTTAAAGCATCAAATCAAAAAGTCCCTGTGGTGCCCAATGAGCACAGAAATGGCCTGCCTTTTGCATCAGGTTTTATTAGAAGAAAATGATCTGCGGCATATTTATCTTCAAAAGCAAACTAGAGAACAAAGGGAGGGTTATTAATCATAGAATCCCTACAGTGCAGAAGAGGCCACTCAGCCCATCAAGCCTGCACTGACTCTCTGACAGTGTATCTAATCCAGGCCCTCTCCCCATCCTATCCCTGTAATCCTACATATTCACCGTGGCTAACCCATCTAACCTTGGGACACTCAGGGACAATTTAGCATGGCCAATCCACCTAACCTGCTCATTTTTGGAATGTGGGAGGAAACTGGAGCACCCGGAGGAAACCCACGCAGACACAGGGAGAACGTGCAAACTCCACACAGACAGTGACCCAAGGCTGGAATTGAACCCGGGTCCCTGGCCCTGTGAGGCAGCAATGCTAACCACTGTGCCACCATTAAGTTTAGTTTCTTTGAAAAAAGTGATAGAGATGTTTCCATTCCCTCCCTTCCTTTACTGAGGAAGTGGCTCCATGTTGGGAAATAATTTGATGGAATCCCATTGGTCTTTCTAGATTTGATTCTTGTCAATGAGTTTTTCTATTTTGTTTGATGAAGAATGATGGACATCAAGGTTGTGTTGCCCACTTCCCAACAAAAAATCCCCAGAGATGCAGCTAACAAAGAACTTACCAGAAAATTAAAAAGTAAATTTATCAAGCTAAATGATGTTATACACACTATTCAGGGCACACCCCAATCTCTGCAATACGCAGAGGTCACTGAAAGCCTCAAGCGATAGACACTGCTGTGCCCCTCTCCAGGGCTACCCATGAATAGCAAGTTGGCAGAGAGGCAGGCAACCAAAGTGGCCAACATCTCTCGCTGTCACACTGCCCCCCCCCACCCCTACTGGCCACTTGAATGAGCAGAGTGCTCCTATACACTCTCAGCTTTAGAAGAATGAGGGGTAATTTCACTGAGACACGTAAAATTCTTAGGGTGCTTGACTGATTAGATGGTGGGAAGCTGGTACCCTCCGGCTGGAGGGTTTAAAAACAGAGGACATTGTTTAAGGATAAGGGGTCGACCATTTAGAAATGAGATGAGGAGAAATTTCTTCACTCAGATGGTTGCAAATTGTTAGCATTCTCTCCCTCATAGGGTTGCGGATATCTGTTTAATTAAGTGGTGGGGGGGGGTGCATTTTGGCCTCTCTGGCAGCCTGTCTCTCTGCCATCTTGCTCTGTTGCTCTATATTCAGGCTGCCGTGATGATACTGTGCCTTTAAGAAATGTATTTACATCATGTTTCTTGTGAGAGGTATGTTTAAAATTCAGTTCTGTTTTACATGGTGCCGATTTGTCTGCACCAGGCAGCACACATGCTGGCGATGCAGCTATTGATTTATTTTAGCTAGGAATATATTGGTTTTAATCTGAGTTAATGCATTTTTGTTTATTTGGTCTTTCCCCTGGGGTTTCAGAGCAAAGTTTGAGCAGGTAGATTGACAGAGTCATGTGCTTAAGGGGAAGAGCTAAGCTAATAGGGAAAAATAGGTAGTTACTGCCAGGTTCTGAAAGAAGCAAGAGGCCTCTCTCTCTCTCTCTCTCTGGATGCTGCCAGTTTGGGACCTGCGAGGAGAAATAAGTCTCTGTCTCTCGTACAAGCACGTAAGCCTGTGTGTTGCTAACTGATTTTGAAGAGGGTTTAAGTCTATAAGTGGAATATTGCTTAAATTGGAACTAATAGAGTTCCAATCATTTGATTGGAAGTTAAGAATTGTATCTTGTCATGTTTAAGTATTTCAATTGGCAAAAGTTAAGCTAATTCATTTGTTATAGTTAAACTATATTGCTAAAATAAAGTTTGTTTTGATAAACGCTTCCTAGTGTGTCAATAGAATAACACCTGGAGTGAAGCACCTTATCCTCACACTAATGCCAAAAGAGAAAAACTGTTGGGGTCTAGTTGGGCTTCATAACATATTTTGGGGTTTCTGATCTGACTCTTAACACTAAGATCAATTTTTGATCATCATGGGAATCGAAGGATAGATGGGTTGGCTGGTAAAGTGGAATTGAGGTCAAGGATCAGTCATGTTCTTGTTGAATAGGGGAGCAGGTTTGAGGGACTGAATGGCTCATTCCTGCTCCTATCTCTTATTTTCAACCTGGATCAGTGAATGATCCCCTTGACCAGGCCTGGAGAAGACCCACAAGGAGACCCTCCAAGTCACCCATCTCCCTCCTCACCAGGTGGCCCAATGAAGCCAGAGATTCAGGAGTAGCCCCGTCAAAAAGAGGGGCTGCAAACTTTAGTAAGGAGTTAAATGGAAGCAGAGGTTTGTTTCACTGTACATAATCACTGTGATACATCACCCATGAATACTTACTGAGTTCTAACACAAGGTCAGCAACATGGAACATTAACTCTGTTTCTTTCTCCATAATGTGGAGATGCCGGTATTGGACTGGGGTGGGGACAGTAACAAGTCTCACAACACCAGGTTAAAGTCCAACAGGTTTATTTGGAATCATGAGCTTTCGGAGCACTGCTCCTTCATCAGGTGAGTGATGAAGGAGCAGCACTCCGAAAGCTCGTGATTCCAAATAAACCTGTTGGACCTGGTGTTGTGAGACTTCTTACTGTCCTTCTCCATAGATGCTACAAGATCCAGAGTATTTTCAGCATTTTCTTTTTTATTTCACATTTCCAGGATCTGCAGAATTTTACTTTGTGCTAAGACTTGAGAGAGTATCTGAAAAACATTCAATTTCGCATCAATAAAAGTTCACAAAAACAGTAAAGAGCAAAGAAAGCAGGCAGATTTCAACATAAATTGAAATTCTAATCCATATCATTTATATTTAGTAGTTAAAATCACGTAAGATTACAAAAGAAACAAAATTTTCAATGGTTCGAAATACAATAGTCAATGTGAAGAATTTTCAACTTCCAGAAAGCAACTGAAGTACATTTCATATAACACATGGACACATATCTTACAATGCAGGTGACAGATAGCCGTGTCTCCCATTATAGTTTTCTTACACTCTACAACCAACCATTAAATGAGACAACTAATGGGGTGGCACGGTGGCGCAGCGATTAGCACTGCTGCCTCACAGCGCCAGGGACCTGGGTTCAGTTCCCGGCTTGGGTCACTGTCTGTGTGGAGTTTGCACATTCTCCCTGTGTCTGTGTGGGTTTCCTCCGGGTGCTCTGTTTTCCTCCAGTTCAAAGGTGTGTGGGTTAAGTGCATTGGCTGTGTTAAATTCTCCCTCTGTGTACCTGAACAGGCACCGCCGGAGTGTGGCGACTAGGGGATTTTCACAGTAACTTCATTGCAGTGTGAATATAAGCCTACTTGTGACTAATAAATAAACTTTAACTTTTTAAAGGGAAGATCTTGTCAGGACAGAACTCCTACACTTGCTTGGAAGAAATCTGCTCTCCTCTACCCTTCCCCTCTGAAGCTAGGGCTGGTTAATTGTTTCAAAGTGAGATTAATGCAGGCGTTTACGAGCTATCCACAATAAACACAAGCAGACAGGAGGCTACATGCCAAGATCTGGCACAACTTGAGTTGCAGTGATTCACAGGCTGGACTTTGGCCAGTCTGATAAGTACTTATTGGCACAGTTCAGGCACCTGGTCAAACAATATTACTCAACCACAAAGGGGTGAGTGTCACGAGGTACACAGCAATGTTAACTAATCAACTTCAGCCGAAAATTACAGCGTTTCTCGTTTCAATGTTTATCTTTCACAATGGTTTTTTAGAGGCAGAGGGAATGATTTTTTCAATGTTGATCTTTAAGCGTAAGATTAAATGAAGACCCATGATTCAATCAGCAAATGAAATACATATTCAATAAATTTCTCAGTTATCAGTTCCTTGGTATAATCATGTAGGCACAGACTTTTAAATAATCATAGAATCCCTACAGTGCAGAAGGAGGCCATTCGGCCCATCGAATCTGCATCGAACACAATCCCACCCAGGCCCTATTCGTAACCCCATGTATTTACCCTTCTAATCCCCTGGCACAAGGGTGAATTTAGCATGGCCAATCAACCAAACCCGCCTGTCTTTGGACTGTGGGAAGAAACCAGAGGAAACCCACGTGGAGAATGTACAAACATCACACAGACAGTGACCCAAGGCCGGAATTAAACCTGGGTCCCTGGCGCTGTGTGGCAGCAGTGCTAACCACTGTGCCACCGTGTCGCCATAATAATGGTAAGCTTATATTTTAATTTAACTTTTCCTGCAAATGTTGATTTTCTCATCCATCACAATCATTTAAAAACAAAATCAGTTTAATCCAAATACTCAGAATCTCAATCAGAAGTTCCAGCTGATAAGGCATTTCCCCATCGTTTATGTCCAATCTGAGTTTTAATACGGACTATTTTCTATTCCCAATCTTCTCCAGCCCTAAGCTTTCTGAGAACACTGCATTCACTCAATTCTGGCTCCGATGAATCTCCCAGCTCCTCCACCTCAACAGCTGTGCCTTCAGCCGTCCAGGTCTTAAGTTCTGGAATCCCTCTGTGAATATCTCTACCTCTCTCTGCCTTTAACATGCGGCTTAAAATCGACCTCTTTGACTTTTGGTCACCTGTCCAAATATCTCCTTCTTTGGCTTGGTGTAAATTTTTGTCTGATAACTCTCAGCATTAAGGGGTGGTCCGGTGGCATTCACTGAGCTCGTAATCCCAGCTAATGTTTTGGGTTCAAATCTCCACCGCAGCAGACGGTGGAATTCAATTAATAAAATCTGGATTTGGAAGCTAGGGAGGAATTCTCCCAAAAAAATTAAGTGTCGAATTTGTGTGGAAACTGGAATAATTCATGCTGTTTTTTTCACTGGGAGTTCAGAGATGAATCTCCCACACTCTGTGCACTGCAGAGGCCACCAGTGTGAATATCATTAAATTACAGGGGGTGGGGCCCATTCCCGCTGGAGAGGCTGAAGTCAGCGTGCTGAGTGGGCCATTGTGCATGCGCTGATCTGTCAGTGCCGAGGTCGGCGCGTGTGCAGTGCTCCCCGCACTGACAGCCTTACACTGACTCCCCTCGACAGTTAGCCCCCCCCAGAGTCCTGACCCTCCCCTCTTCACCCCAAACAGGCTGACCCACCCTCCCCGAGTCCACCCCCGATTGCTCACCTCTCTCCTTCTCTGACCGATCCCTAGGCAGAGTGGTAGCGGGGCCCCCACCCCCACCCTCACCGATTACACCCTGCCCCAACAGGCCCTGCACCCAATAGGCCCCACCCCCATAGCACTGCCCTTTGTCCCTTGGGCAGTGCCAGGGGGCACAGGTTGGCACTTCCAGGGTGCCCATGCCCACCCATGCCACCCGACCCACTGGGGGGCCCCGATTGCCCCCCCTTCACTCCAGCGGGGTTGAGCCGCTTGTTCCCCGAAAGTGGGGAGCTAGTGTAATCCCCGCTGGAGTGAAACACTTTGGCGGGATGGGAGAGGCTAGCGGGCCTGGAGACTTCAGAGCCGGGCCTGCTAATCTCATTAAACTGTACCAAATTGATTATTTAAATAATCGCGCAAACCCTGCGAATCGGCCGTCACGGGATTCTCCCGGCCCGCTGCGCTAAGAAAGGAGCACAGTGGGTGGGAGAATCGCAGCCCTAGTGTCAGTAGCCATGAGCGTGAAACCATCATTGATTATCATAAAAACCCATCTGGTTCACTAATGTCCTTTAGGGAAGGAAATCTACCGTCCTTACCTGGTCTGGCCTACATGTGACTCCCCTACAGACTTTGAAATGGCCTCGCAAGCCACTCAGTTCAAGGGCAATTAGGGATTTTTGATTTGATTTTGATTTGATTTGATTTATTATTGTCACATGTATTAACATACAGTGAAAAGTATTGTTTCTTGTGCGCTGTACAGACAAAGTATACCGTTCATAGAGAAGGAGAGGGTGCAGAATGTAGTGTTACAGTCATAGCTAGGGTGTACAGAAAAATCAACTTAATGTAAGGTAGGTCCATTCAAAAGTTTGAATTAAAGCATTGTTAGAGAGTTTAAAAGAGTTAGAATGAAGTTTTAGAAGCATAGAACGAGAGTAAAAGATAGAATTAGAAGGTATGCTGGGCACAGCTTGCAAGAAGTCACCTCGCTCTGCCTCCATCTTGATTTACCCCACGTACCATGAAAGAATAAATATTTTAAAAAGTGCCTAGGGATATTTGATTCTGTTAAAGTTGCCTTCTGGATGCAATTGTTGATATTCTAAAACATGCTCCTAGTAGGCAGAGACCGTAGCAGGATGGAAAAGTGGAAGGAATTTGACCTGATGTATATCTTGCTTCCAGCGGTCTGCTGTCCATAATTATGGAATATGTCAAATGATTTGACTTTTATAGTCCTGCTCCTTGAGCACTGAACCAGAGCACATGCTGAATAGTTAACTCTCCTGTAATTTATTGTTTGTGATAAAGTCAGTCTGTGAAAATGAGACTCTGACTGGGCATACAACAAACAAAGATTAGGAAGTGATAAAGCGATGGGTCATGTGTAAACAATATTTAACAAACCGCAGTTTACAGAGCATATCTCATTTTGGAACACGGTTAATTTGACGATGAGTGATTTGAGAGTCACGTGACATTCTGTTTGCTGAGATTCTGAATGAGCTTCACTGCTTTAAAACCAGAAGGTATCGGAGCAGAATTTGGCCATTCAGCCTATTGAATCTTCTCCGCCATTGAATCATGGCTGATGGGGGCGGCACGGTGGCACAGTGGTTAGCACTGCTGCCTCACAGCGCCAGAGACCCAGGTTCATTTCTGGCCTCGGGTCACTGTCTGTGCGTAGTTTGCACGTTCTCTCCAAGTCTGCGTGGATTTCCTCCAAGTGCTCCAGTTTCCTCCCACAGTCCAAAGATGTGTAGGTTAGGCGGGTTGGCCATGCTAAATTGACTCTACTGTCAGGGGCATTAGCAGGGTAAATATGAGGGGTTACAGGAGTAGGGCCTGGGTGGGATTGTGGTTGCTGCAGACTCAATGGGCCGAATGGACTCCTTCTGTTGTGTAGGCATTCTGTGATAAGTTTCTCAACCCTGGAATCTTTAGGAATTTTTCATCTGCGTTTTGAATTTGGCAACTTTATGAATCCCATCTTATTGATCTCCACAATTCTCTTCCTCCCTCCCACAGCCTGCGGCCTGGGTTCGCTTAATATCACCCAGCAGTTCAGGTGAACGACGATTCTTGCCTACGTGAAGCTGGATGGTAAGAATTGGCAGGCTATTCCACTGGGTGGAAAATTCTCATCCTTGTTTCAAAGCCCCCACCCAAGCCCCTCCCCCCATTGTCTCTTTCCAACGTCCTCCAGCCTTACAACTCTCTGCCATCTCTCTGCATGCTTCTAATTTCAACCCCCTGCACATCCCCTGATTTTAATTCCTCCATCATTAACAGCAGTACCTCGAACCGTCTAGATCCTAAGATCAGGAATTCCCTCCCTCAACGCTTCTGCCCATCTCTTCTTCTTTTAAGACGCTCCTTAAGACCAACCTGACTGACCAAGCTTTAGTCACGTGTCGCATACCTCCTTACGAGGCACAATATGAAGCGGCTTGGGTTGTTTTACTGTTAAAATATAAGTCCAAACAGTTTCTCGGCATTGCAGTCGAGCCCAATCCCTCAAGCAACTTGGGGTGGAATTTAATGCTCTCCCCCAAGGTGAGCTTGGTTGGCGGGGGGATTTTTAATTGATGGAATGGTACCAAATGGGGACCCCACCGCCTTCCCACTTTTACACTGTTTATGTCTGTGACGAAAGGCTTGTGGAGTATCTCTCTCCATCACTACTTATTGAGATAATTGATGTTGAATTAAGGGCCTCATCCCACCTTGTTGGCAATGGTGGGTAGATGAGTCGCCATGGAGGGAACCTGTTATGGTAAACGCACTCAGAACTGTTATTGCTGGTGAACTCCCCAAGGCTGGGGGGGGTGGAGGTGGGTGGGTGGGTGAGGAAGTGGGTGGGTGGGGGTGGAGGTGGGTGGATGGGGGCACAGAGGCTCTGCTTGCTAGGCATCAATGCCTGATCAAAGGAGTCGGCAAGGGGCAGAGTAGTTGAAAGCCACCCTTCTGCTCTTACTGCGGACCCCCTGTCCCACACCCACCCATTCACCTGGGGTCCTTCTCTGATCCTCAGCTTCTGATGGCTGTGTTGCCAGCAGCAACTGCTGCTCCCACTGGCACTGCCTGCAATGGACAGCTGACACCCTCTGATTGGCCAGCAGCTCTCAGGAGGGTGGTACCTCTGCCCCAAGGATCCTCGATCCTGGGGTGGGCCAATTCCGTGCCCGATTTGGCCCTTAACAGGGCGGACCTTCCCTAAAGGAGGCAACACAAGGCTGTCATTGACTCCAACTGGCAGCTGAGACCCAGGTCACTGCACTGAATTTCTGCCCATTGGGATAGAAATTGGGGTAGAAATTGAAAGGCGCTGTGACCACTTTCTTTGGTTACAAGGGGATGAGCAAAAACGTGGTTACTGAGATGGATTTTAGGAAGGGTCTTAAAGGGCAATAACTAAACGAAGGGAGAGATGAATCTGGATCTGGAGAGACAATTTTGAAACATGGGAGAAGAGGTGGAACGCGGATGGCATCAGTAATGAGGTGAAGAGAGAAGATGGATGCACAAAAAGCCAGAATTGGAGAAACAGAGAATCCTGGTTGGAGGGGTGAGAGGGTGGCATGGTGGCCAGCACTGCTGCCTCACAGCGCCACGGACCCAAGTTTGATTCCTGGCTTGGCTCAGTGTCTGTGTGGAGTTTGCACATTCTCCCCGTGTCTGCGTGGGTTTCCTCCCAGTGCTCTGGTTTCTGCCTACGATTTGAAAGACGTACTGGTTAGGTGCATTGACCCGAACAGGCACCGGAGTGTGCTGACTAGGGGAATTTCACAGTAACTTCATTGCAGTGTTAATGTAAGCCTTACTTGTGACACTAATGAATAAACTAAAAAAAAACTTAACCTTTGAGGACAAACAGAGATCAAGAAGGCGTATGGAGATTTAAATGCACGGAATAGAATTTTTAAAGTCGGAACATTGGGGAACCAGGGGGCCAGCGTTGATCAGCAAGGACTGGAGTTTACTGTGGAATAGAACATGGAAAGCAAAGTCTTCGATAAGCTGGTTTGCAAAGGGTGGAGGATTAGAGGCCAGTCAGGAGGGTTGAGGAGTAACCAAGTGTGGAGGGGACAAAGGCATTGCTGATGGAATCCTCTTCACTGCAATACAATGCCCAGACCATGTGTAACATTAACAGTCACTCAGAGTTTGGCACAGTTGGTGACTCATACAAACAAGGGCTCCCATACCATTCATGGATATCCATTACTATGCAATTGGTTACATTTAAGTATTTACACTGAATGCATAACTGCACCAAACAAATTGTTCTTCACGTTGCGTGCTTTATGATACCATGTACAACTTTTTGCTCTCATTGAGAAGTACATTATATGTTGGACATTATGGTACAAATGTAATGTGTGCAGTGACATTTGCTGTACTTTAGAATCACGGAAATGTGATGCTCTGAAGGAGACCTTTCAGCCCATCTTGTCTGTACCTGCTCTTTGGAGTATTTCAAGTTTTATCCAATAATGCACAGTGAAGTGAAGTGTGCGCAAGTGTTTTTATTGTGTTAAATATGCTATGTAAATGTTATTGTTGTGTTTGTCCTGTGCCTTCCTATGTTAAACAAGGCTGATTAAATGATTTCTACAATGACCACATTTCCTTGACTGGCAAACAGCGGTGGCGGATGCCAATTTGGCTGAATTCTGTTCAGCAATCTCTTGCCAGATCAATATGCTAAGATCAAATGACCTCGATGGGAGAGATTAACAGACCTGGCGTTCCTCGATCTGAGCCATTTAGCATCCAACTGAAGCACTGGGAAAATCCTCTGTGATGCTGATTAAAGTCATGTAAGTTTTAGACCGAGATAGTCACAGAATCTTCATGCCCTCAATATACCGCTTCTTTTACCAAAACAGTAGCTTGTTTGACGAGTCATGAGTTGGTTGGATATAGAGTTAACCTTCAAGGAGAGAGCGAAAAGCTTTATTGCTTTTATATTTGATCCGATTTCAGAAACGGCTCTTCAAATGTGAAAAATAATAAACAGAGTCTTTGTTACTGAATGTACCGTCCAATCTTTGGTTTCAAAAAAAGGCTTATTTGGATTAAAACAGTGATCTATTAGGAAGGAGATGAATTCCTTGAAATGAACCCAATAATGTGTTGGTATCTGAGGCACAGAAGAGGAAATGTATGAATGAAATGTTTTTCTCATGGAAGAAGTAAGTTAGGATACAGGAAACACATGTCACTGACTATTTCCTGGATTAGATTCTTGACAAATGCCAAAGGAGCAAAAACTAAGTGAAAAAGTGCAAATTCATCAATTTGCCGTATATATCTTGTATTTGTCTCAGAGCAATGCAGAGGCGACACCAGTCGTAAATCTACAATAAGTATTACTCTACTTTAGCATATCTCAGAAATTACATGATTTCTACACACACATGCTCTCAGCCCAGATTCTGGAAACATCCGCATGTCAGCTAGCTCTCTAGCTCCACCTGCAGGCTTAAAGCATTTAAGCAGTAAACATAAATCAGTGAACAGACTAACAATCAAACACATGGTGGCAAAATGGTTAGTACTGCTGCCTCAGAGCGCCAGGGACCCGGGTTTGATTCTAGCCTTAGGTCACTGTCTGTGTGGAGTTGGCATGTTGTCTGCATGGGTTTCCTCCGGGTGCTCCGGTTTTCTCCCACACTCCAAAGCTGTGTGGGTTAGGTTGATTGGCTATGCTAAATTATCTGTTAGTGGCAGGGGAACTAGGAGGGTAAATATGTGGGGTTACGGGGATAGAGCCTGGATGGGATTGTTGCTGGTGTAGGCTTGATGGCCGAATGGCCTCCTTCTGCACTGTAGGGATTCAATGGTTCTAAACCATTGAGCAAAAAGTGCTGTTGACCCTTTTTTCCTGTTCAGCTGAAAGTCTTCAACTTTATTGTTGACATGAATTAATTTTCTGATGAACATTTTCTTATTTACTGCAGTTGTCACTAAAGAGAGAATTGTGGTTTTTGCTGGCTAAGAGGATTTGGAACAAAAGCTTACAAATGAGGTTGAGCTACAGATCAGCAATAATCTAATTAAATGGAGAAACACATAATATTATGACTAAAAGGATTAAATAATGAGGATAGGTTGCAAAGACTATGCTTGGATCCCTTTTAGATTATTAAGGGATTATCTAATTATGGGTTATATAATCATAGAATCCCGACAGTGTAGGAGGAGGCCATTCGGCCCATCGAGTCTGCACCGACCACAATCCCACCCCGGCCCTATTCACGTATCCCCACATATTTATTCTGCCAATCTCCCTGACACTAGGGTCAATTTAGCATAGCCAATCAACCTAACCCGCACATCTTTGGACTGTGTGAGGAAACCGGAGCACTCAGAGGAAACCTACGTAGACATGGGGAAAACGTGCAGACTCAGCACAGACAATGATCCAAAGCCAGAATTGAACCGGGTCCCTGGCACGGTGAGGCAGCAGTGCCACCGTGCCATGACTAAATGGTTTGATAGGATAGGTAAAGATCAATAATTTCTCCTGCTTTTTGGGGTGGGGGGGGGTCGAGTGGGTATAAACTTAAAATTAGAGCTAGTTCATTCACAGATGATGTCACGAAGTACCTCTTCACACAAAAGATAGTAGAAATATGGAACTTTCTCCCTCAAAATACATCATGGGATTGGACAGCAATAATGCGGTTGGGTGTCAATTGAAAATTCAAACTGGTTATTGATTGTTTTTTGTTAGGTGAGAGTAATAAAGGAATATCCATCCTAGGGCGGTAGACAGAGTTAAGGCACAGATCTAATTGAATGACGACATAGTCTCAAAGGGCTGAATGGCCTCCCCCTTTTCTTATCGAACATCCTTGAGGGACGAAATGGACCCTAAGTTTTGGGAACATGTGCTATAATTTTACTGCTTCACCCACCCGAGGCTCATAAGACCCCGCCCAAGGCCAATGGAGAATGCCATTCTGCGAGCCTCCAGAATCTGGGCAGGCGTGCCGGTAAAATTCCAGCCAAGATGTCCATCTGCCCACTTAATGGCAACGAGACAAAGGAAAGGGACCTGAAGTACAAAGTTGAAGGGACAAAAACTCAACAAGCTGGCACTCCCAGAGCAGCACTGAGGAGAGAGCAAGAGCTATCAGAGACCAGGAAGTATCCTGTGTGTATGGGTCAAAGATGTGGGCAGGGTTCTAAATGAATACTTTGTATCTGTCTTCACAGAGGAGGGGAATAGACATTCTAGTTAAGGAGAAGTGTGAAGTACTGGGTGGGATAGGCATAGTGACAGCAGAAGTAAAATGTTAAAGGGTTCAATACCTTTCTAAATTGATAAGTTGACAGATGCAGATGAAATATATCCCAGGCTGTTAAGAGAAGAAGGGGGGAAATAGCCAAGGTTCTTACCATTGTTTTCTAATCCTCACTGGAGGATTGCTAATATTTTACCATTCTTTACAGAGGAATCGTAGAATCCCTGCAGTGCAGAAGGAGGCCATTCAGCCCATTGGGCCAGCACCAACAACAATCCCACCCGAGGCCTTAGCGTAACCCCAGGTATTCAACCTGCTTATCCCCCTGATACACTAAGGGGCAATTTGGCATGGCCAATCAACCTAACCTGGACATCTTTGGAGTGTGGGAGGAAACCGGAGCACCCAGAGGCAACCCACGCAGGCACGGGGAGAATGTGCAAACTCCACACAGACCCAAGCCGGGAATTGAACCCGGGTCCCTGGTGCTGTGAGGCAGAAGTGCTAACTGCTGTGTCACCATTAGAAGAAATGCGTTGACTAAATAAGTACAGGCCAGTCAGCCTGAGTGCACCAATGGGCAAATTATTGAAAACATTCCGAAAGACTGTATTAATTGCCGAGGAGAAAAACATGGATTAATCAGGGAACACCTTTTGTCCAACCAAATAAACAAAATCAAATTAACTGAGGGACTCAAAAGGGGCAGCTCCCTAAAAGGAGGGGAATCGCCCGAAAAAAAAGACAAAGCAGAAAGTTAACTTAAAACATCAAATTAAAATGTGATTATGGGGGTCAATAATGCACCCCCGTCCCTGCGGTGCCCAGCGGGCATGGAAGGCATCAACTGTGCCCTCGGACTGCACCTGCTCCCTTTCCAGGGACACCCGGCCGTGAATGCAGCCACGGTAGAGGGGCAGACAGTCAGATTGGACGACCCCCTCGATCGCCTGCTGCCAGGACCTGTAAGTGGCACGCCTTGCCAGGCCCAGGAGCAGTTCACGAGGAGGTCCACCTCCTTCCCCGCCCCACTTCACGCCAGGTGAGGATAATTAGGGACAGCCAGTATGGATCTGTTCAGGAAATGTTGGGAATGATGAACTTAAGTGAATTTTTTTGAAGCGTTACCAAAATGGTCAATGAGGTTGGTGCATTTAATGTTGTCTATGTGACTTTTAACGAGGTCCCACACAGCGGACAAGTTAGAGAAGTAAAAGTCCATGGAATCAATGGGAAAGTGGCAAATTGGCTCAGTGCCAGGAAGCCAAGGGTAATTGTCGACAAGTGTTTTAGTGACTGGAAGGTTATTTCCAGAACTGTTTCACAGAGCCCGGTAGCAAGTTCCTTGGGTTTTGTAGTGTACAGCAATAAACTTTAAATGTAGGGGAGAATGATTAAGAAGATGATAATGGGTCATGTGACGGTTAAGGGGGAAGAAAGCAGTAGACTGCAGGAAGACATTCATGGGCTGGTCAGGCAAATAGAATACAATCCAGCAAAGTTTGATGTAGTGCATGTGGGGAAGACAAACAAGGTAAGGGAATACTCTACAAATACAGAGGTGTGTCGAGGAACAGAAGAAAAGATTTGCCCAAATGGTAGTGAGGGTCTGGAACTCACTGCATGAAAGGCTGCTAGAATTCAGAAGAGGCCAGACTTGAAGGAACACAGCGATTTTGGAATATTGTGGGGCTGGGAGGACATTACACAGTTTTAAAGTTTATTTATTAGTGTCACAAGTAGGCTGACATTGACACTGCAATGAAATTGCTGTGAAACTCCCCTGGTTGCCACACTCAGGGTGGCACAGTGGTTAGCACTGCTGCCTCACAGCACCAGGGACCTGGGTCTGATTCCCAGTTTAGGTCACCGTCCGAGTGGAGTTTGCACATTCTCCCCGTGTCTGCGTGGGTTTCCTCCGGCTGCTCTGGTTTCCTCCCACAGTCCAAAAACGTGCAGGTTAGGTGCATTGGCTATGCTAAATTCTCCTTCAGTGAACCCGAACAGGCACCAGAGTGTGGCGACTACGGAATTTTCACAGTAACTTCATTGCAGAGTGAATGTAAGCCTATTTGTGACTAATAAATAAATTTTAACTGTTCGGGTACACTGAGGGAGAATTTAGCACGGCCAATGCACCCTAACCAGCACATCTTTTCGGACCGTGGCAAGAAACCGGAGCACCCGGAGGAAACCCACGCAGACACGGGGAGAGCGTGCAGACTCCGCACAAACAGTGACTCAATCCAGGAATCAAACATGGGTCCCTGGCACTGTGAGGCAGCAGTGCTAACCATTGCGTCACTTATAGGTAGGGACAGTTGAGGCCTTAGGAAGGATTTAAATATAAAGATGAAAATTTTATATGTTGCTGGGCTGGCAGTCAAAGGAGGCCAGCAAGCACAGGGGTAGTGTGTGGATGGGAAATGGGGCGAGTCAGGATATAGGCTGTAGACTAAGTGCCTTCAGGTGAACTGGAAGAAATATTGAAGAAAATGCAGTCTAATCATCCTCAGTTAGGGAGATGTATCTTTCTGTCAGGAGTCACTTATTTCTTTATTACCATAAAAAAATTCCTTAATGGAAAGCCTGTGTCCCACACTTAAAGCAAATGTTCCCATTAACCAATTATCCTATTTAAGCAAACATTGTTGGGCTGATAGAGATTGAATTGGTTTGATCAGTAAATATTGTCTTTAAACAAATGACCCCGTGAACAGAGTAACTATTGACTGACAGGTATTCAATGTTTAAATAGCCATTGGTTACACCTGGTGTTCCTCCTAACATCTGCTGAAAAATGCATCTGAACGGTGCAATAGTGAGTGATGTTTATTCCCGCTGAATTGCTGGAAATGTTTGTCCCATATCTGGAGTGGGATTGGGGCAACAGGCAGTTAGTTATATGACTATCTGCTAATGATAAGCCTGTGAATAGACCTTTTCCACCTGTGTGCACAGGTAGGGTTCTCAGGTGTCAGATACATTCCATTGTACCCTGACCCCTGACATCTGACCCTAATCTTAATCCCCTGCGACAAACACATTTACATTCCGGCTTGATTTACACGTCTGAATTGCCCAGAATCTGAAGGCCCCGGATCAGAATGTGTACTCTAACAGGTGAAGATTAAAGAAAGGGAGATATTTTTAATGCAGCTCACATAACGTGCATCTGACACAGGAGAGGTCTGTTTGTTAATCCTGACACGGGAGCAGCAATGTCTTTCAATAGGAAGTGCACTCTGCGAATTGGGCAGAGTTGCCTCTGGTTGTCCTCGGTAAGGACAATGAAGATCAGGACCATTCTCAATCCCAGATACTCATCAGGAGCCAGGGAATTGCAGTTATCCATTTTCTTCATTAACCCTTTATTTGCCAGGTGGCAATTCCAGTGTTCTGGTGGAAGCAGCATTAAAACACGGCAAGGGCAAATATATTCCAAATTCTCCTTATTCGTAACATCAGGCGAGTTTCCCACATTGAAACAATCACTCAACATCAATACATCAGATTATCCGGTCACTATCATACTGCGGTTTTTGGGGCTTTGCTGTGTACGCATTGGCTGTTGAGTAGCATGGTGGCACAGTGGTTAGCACTGCTGCCTCACAGCGCCAGGGACCCGGGTTTGATTCCCGGCTTGGGTCACTGTCTGTGTGGAATTTGCACGTTCTCCCCGTGTCTGCGTGGGTTTCCTCCCACACTCCAAAGATGTGCGGGTTAGGTTGTTAGGTCATGCTATATTGCCACTTAGTGTCAGGGGGTTAGTAAGATAAATAAGTGGGGTTACGGAGATAGGGCCTGGGTGGGATTGTGGTTGGTGCAGACTCGATGGGCGAAATGACCTCCTTCTGCACTGTAGGGATTCTATGATTCCTTGTTCTACAACAGAGCCTACACTTCAAAAAGTACTTCATTGGCTGAAAGATCAATCCTGAGTTTGTAAAAGCTGCGATACCAATGTAAGTTCTGTCCTTTTTTCTTTTTACAGGTCAGCAGCATGGAAGTAATCCTCAGGGCAGTGTTCATTTAGATTGCAATAGGAGGAAGCAAATGGCGTTCTGTACTCAGAAGACATGTGTGCTTCTCCCAGAGGCCGCACTGGAACATAAAATGAGGTCTAATTGCAGGTGATTCAAATCTCCCTCTAAGTTTCCATAAAACATCTCCTTGGACAACCTTATGCAACCTACAATAATGTAGATTAAAGAGTTAATCCTGACACTACTCTAACAATAGCAACTGCGCACATGCATAAGGAGCTATTTAATAATATTGCCACCCAGAAGAGAATGAGGAGAATGCTGGCTCTGTTCTGGGGCTTGTAATCTTGGAAATTATTGAGTGTGTAAATAAAGGTTACTTTGGAAAAGGATCGTTGCCTCCAGCCAGATTTCTTGGCAAGACACCGGGCGGCACAGTGGCACAGTGGTTACCACTGCTGCCTCACAGCACTAGGGACCCGGGTTTGATTCCCGGCTTGTGGTCACTGTCTGTGTGGAGTTTGCACATTCTCCCCATGTCTGCGTGGGTTTCCTCCGGGTGGTCCAGTTTCTTCCCACAGTCCGAAAGATGTGCTGCTTAAGTGGATTGACCATGATAAATTGCTCCTTAGTGTCAGGGGGACTAGCTAGGGTAAATGCATGGGGTTATGGGGATAGGGTGGGATTGTGGTCGGTACAGACTCGATGGGCTGAATGGCCTCCTTCTGCACTGTAGGGACTCTATGATTCTAAAACCCCCAACATCTTCCAAGACAACCCAACATCAACAGTAATGTCAGCACCTGCGACCAGCCATTTGATGCCCATCAAGCCATTCCTATTGGCATCGAACAAACCACAGGCCCAAGTGGCTGAGTCAATAGAGCCCAATAGAAAGTACAGAGGGGTTCCTTATTAAGGTTGCCATGCTGGTCAACATTTCTCAGCTCCATTTTGATTCAAATCTTTTTAAAGAAAAGAGTTTGCATTTCTGTTGCCATTCGTGAACTCAAATTTTCCCAAGGTGCTTTGCACCCAATAAAGCCCTTTTGTGAAGAGTCACCATTGTTGTAATGAAGGAAAATGCAGCAAGGAATTCGCACCAAGTCCCCACAAGCACCATTACGAAGTGTAATCTGCTTTAATGGCGTTTGGTTGAGAGACGAATGCTAGCCAGGGAATGAATAGACTTCACTGGATACAGAACCCTGGATGACCTCCAGCGCGGTTAAAGTGGACCAGGCTTCTTCAGAAACACTCGCCAGGATTATCTGGCTTCCCCGCAGCGTTTTTCTCGGCGGCAGGACGTGGCGCGCCATTGGCCGGCACTGGGAAGTTCTGGTCTCGCCGCTATCACTTGGGTTTCCCATTGATTCCACCCGATGCCACCAGGAAACACGCAATGAGGGTTGACTGTCGGCGTGAAGAGCTGAAACATATACCGGAATTTTACCGGCAAGCCCGTCCTGATTCCCGGGTGGATGAGGCTCGCAGAATGGCATTCTCCGTTGGTCTGTGGGGGGGGGGGGGGTGGATCTTACGAGCCTCGGGCGGGTGAGGCGATAAAATTCCGGCAATAGTGCCCATTGGCTCTCATTTTGTGGGGTATTTATGGAAACAATATTTCCTCAGGAAATGCTAATGTTAAAGTTTATTTATTCGTCACAAGTAAGGCTTCATTAACACTGTAATTAAGTTACTGTGAAATTCCCCGAGTCGTCACACTTCAGCGCCTGTTCAGGTCAATGCACCTAACCAGCACGTCTTTTAGAATGTGGGAGGAAACCGGAGCACCCGGAGGAAACCCACGCAGACACGGGGAGAACATGCAAACTCCACACAGACAGTGACCCAAGCTGGGAATCGAACCTGGGTCCCTGGTGCCGTGGGTCAGCAGTGCTAACCACCATGCCACAGTGCCACCCTGACTTTTCATTGACCTCATGAGATTATGGAGAAGACATCTTCTTGCTATGTTCAGTAGATCCTCTGTCATGCTGGCCAGCTTCTGACTAGTGGAAATGACTTTATTTATGATCTTGTCCCTGAACAAACTTCTCCTTGATTTCATCACACTTTCATAATTTCCCGCAGCAGCCCCGAGTGTAAAGATAATTTTAATTGTGAGCTGCTCTTTCATGCTAATAGGCCCAAGGTTATGGCCTTTACTGAGGGTTCAAGATGGAGCTGAGGCCTTGGGCTGAGAGGTAAGAATTGAGCTGTGGTTTAGGGCTTGAGCTGAGATGATGGTTTCGATTGTGGGTTAGGGTTTGGTTTGAGATGGTTTGGTCTACAAATGAGGTTTAGTGCTTTGGATGAATCTTAAACACAGGGTGGTGGGGTGAAGGCTGGTGATGAAGAGCTTGGATTTTGAGACTATACGGAGACTCACAGCGAGGACAGGTACGGTAACGAGTGGGAATAGAAAGGTTTGCTTTGATTTGGGAATTCTGTGGGAGGGAGAAACTCCATTTGGGAATTGTTTGGGCAGGGAAGAACTGAGAGCAGTAACCAGATTGATTTGAGATTGGTCTACATGCATTTGGAAGCAATAAAGCTTCTCAAAATCTGCACAGAACATTTTTATATTTTCTGACAAATTAATCAATTATTCTTTGCTCTTAGCATGTGGTGGCAACTTTGCAGAGACAGGGCGAAAGCCACACAGGTGGGTAAGTGGGGCGATGAAGGAGATCAGTGCTTTCTGAAATTTCAGTTCAAACCCTGTTCTGTAGCCCAGGCATGTGGAGGCTATTTGAGACGCCCCCTTTACTCTGGCACCCAGCTTTGGATTGACCTAGAAAACTTCCTGCTCTCTTTATTCAGTTTCACATTGAGCAAGACATTAATTGCTGGGGTATCGGAGGCTGTTACTGTTTTAACATAGCTGTTAAGTCACTACTTAAGCATTTGAAACAAAATACTTCCATACAATCCTTTACCTCTCCCTCCCTCCCGCTTGCCCCCTTTTGCAGGAGGGAACTGTGTGCAGCCGTATGAGGCATTACAGGCACTCCTCAAACGATAGGTAATAAGTAATTACTGTACATACTGCTGAACAATAGCACTTATCTCTGACCCCACTAGAGCTTATAGCCCACTGGTGAAAGATCACAGTGTGGCACGTCCCTATGGCTGACCCCACCTGCACATTCTTCAGAAAGTCAACGAAACAAAAGACAACTTTATCTGCAATGACTCAGTGCAGGGTGGGGAGGGGGAGAGGGGGCTGGTTGGGAGTGCAGACTGGCTGTTGTGGGGGGGGGGGGGGGTGGGTGGTGTGCAGTCGTGAACACTCTGGTTTATAATCAACTGTGAAGTTCCTCTCCCACAGCGATACTAACCCAGCAACATTGTCAAAGAAAAGAGGATGTTACTTTTAGAGGAGAATCTTTACTTTTAAATAAAATTCAGGATAAGATCATTTATTTATTATTGTCACAAGTAGGCTTACATTGACACTGCAACACAGTTACTGTGAAAACCTCCTAGTCACCACACTCCGGCGCCTGTTTGGCTACACGGAGGGAGAATTTAACATGGCCAATGCACCTAACCAGCGCTTCTTTTGGAATGTGGGAGGAAACCGGGGCACCCGGAGGAAACCCACGCAGACATTGGGAGAACGTGCAGACTCCGCACAGACAGTGACCCAAGCCGGGAATTGAACCCGGGTCCCTGACACCATGAGGCAGCAGTGCTAACCACTGTGCCACTATAGTGGGGATTTTCTTTTGAGATGGTGGCCGATTTCTAAAAACTTAGATTCTATTTGAAAAACTCGCAAAAGGCAAAGTCTCTGTTCAAAAGATGTAACCAAAATTTATTTTAAAACACAAAAATCATACAAGACAGACAGACAATACATTAACCTACGGCCCCGAGAGGCTTTCAGAGGGTCAAATAGTCCAGATTCAGCACAACGAGACCCCTCCAAAGATCTGAGACACTCAGCCAAATTACAGGACAATTATACTCGTCGTTATCTAGGATACACCTTCTCATTAGCTTAGATTCAATTTCATTCTGTGTTAACATGTCAGCCCAATACAAGACAGATTACCTCAGTCAATCGCAATATGCCACTCGATATAATGATATTTCATTTGTCCATTTAATTCCGGACATCTTCCCACTGGCTAAACCCACACCTTGGTTGCTATGTTGTCAGGGACGCTTCTATAGGTAAACTTTTCCCATAGGCGCATTGCCAAGACAGAGAGATGAGTGTCTCTCCGCGTCCTTAAAAAGATACTCTCTTATGTTTGGGCAATGGAAGCCTCTATAATATTACAATATGTTTCAATATCTGCCCCGGGACTTAAAACTACCAATGCTTATTCTGCTGACTAATGGACTTCTAACTCTGAATTCCTGACCTTATCATTATATTTCTGTAGCATTGGATTTTAAATTGAGACGAACAATACATTTATATTAAAAATCCATTAAAATATATTTACTACTTCAATATACACTTTAAATCCATATTCATTTTGTTTTAATGCTGTTATTGCATTCACATATGAGCAAAGTGCTAACATTAACTCATTAATAAAATCATTTAACCCCTTAGAGTCAGAGGTTTACAGCATGGAAACAGGCCCTTCAGCCCAGCTTGTCCATGCCGCCTTTTTAAAAAAAAACCCTAAGCTAATACCAATTGCCCGCATTTGGCCCATATCCCTCTATACCCATCAAACCCATGTAACTGTCTAAATGCTTTTTAAAAGACAAAATTGTACCCGCCTCTACTACTACCTCTGGCAGCTTGTTCCAGACACTCACCACCCTCTGTGTGAAATAATTGCCACTCTGGACACTTTTGTATCTCTCCCCTCTCACCTTAAACCAATGCCCTCTAGTTTTAGACTCCCCTACCTTTGGGAAAAGATGTTGACTATCAATGCCCCTCATTATTTTATAGACCTCTATAAGGTCACCCCTCAGCCTCCTACGCTCCAGAGAAAAAAGTCCCAGTCTATCCAGCCTCTCCTTATAACTCAATCCATCAAGTCCCGGTAGTATCCTAGTAAATCTTTTCTGCATTCTTTCTAGTTTAATAATATCCTTTCTATAATAGGGTGACCAGAATTGCACACAGTATTCCAAGTGTGGCCTTACCAATGTCTTGTACAACTTCAACAAGACGTCCCAACTCCTGTATTCAATGTTCTAGTTACTAGCTACCCTTCTAGTTACTCTGCCGCTGTAGACTAAAGATTTGTTTATGGATCTAACTGGCTGACCTAAAATTCCCTTCCACAGCCACCTTGCCGCCCAGGAACCTGTGGAGGAAAGAAATTCCCCTCATGGAAGAATTTGAAGAAAGGAAAGAATTTGTACTGAATAGCTCCAAGCCATTCAGTTCAAGGGCAATTAGGGATGGGCAATAAATGCTGGCCCAGCCAGCGACGCCCACATCCCATGGACAAATAAATAAAAAGAAACCTCAGGTATGCTGCCCAATATTCATTACTCTGCCAAACAGATATTCTAGTCATTATCACATTGTTGTTTGTGGGAGCTTGCTGTGCACAAATTAACCGCTGCGTTTGTTACATTACAAGAGCAACAACACTTAAAGTATTTAATTGGCTGTAAGGTACTTGGGGAGCCTTTGAGCCACAAGGAACAACACATTTGCTGAGGTTTGCTAGTGAAGGGAAGGAAAGCTGCAAATGGCCTTCAGGCAGTATTATGAGATCCACTGGCCTACATTATACCGCGAGTTTATAGAGGCAACTCCGTAGAGATCTCTACAAACTTTAATTGGAAAGCTTACATCTGAAGAGGAAATAATTAAGCAGAGCACAGTTATTAGGGAGCCTGTTTTAACTGATCTTGCCAAGTGTAAAGATGCCACACTCCATTAAATTTAACTTTATTCTTTGAAATGGGATACAGTAAAATACATCACAATCATACAGGGGTAATGAGGCGTGACACATAATAACACTCAATTAAAGCATTCTCAATTACAACATGCTTGTACAATTTATGCACAATTCAGAGGTTCTAAATAATCTCATGACAAAAACAGCAGTGGGATTGTTTTTAATTAATTATTCTCATTACTGGCAAGGCCGGCATTCATTGCTTATTTCCTTGTTGTCCTTGAGAAGGTGGTAGTGGGTCTTCTTAGACTGCAGTCCATGGGGTGAAATATTTGCTCATCCATCATTTCCCTACTTTTCATTATTAATTCTTCAGACTCTCTGGAGAACCAACTCTTTTCTTTGGAAACTCTTCCTATTTGTTTTTATATTTCTGCTCAATATTTCTCCCACCTTATTCGTCTTTTAGTCATTTGCTGTTCTTCACATTCTGTCCTAAGTTTTATAGAATCATAGATTCCCTACAGTGCAGGAGGAGGCCATTCGGCCCATCGAGTCTGCACTGACAACAATCCCACCCAGGCCCCATCCCCTAAACCCCAAGTATTTTACCCACTAATCCCCCTGACACTAAGCGGCAATTTAGCATGGCCATTCAACCTAACCAGCACATCTTTGGACTGTGGGAGGAAACTGGAGCACCCGGAGGAAACCCATGCAGACACAGGGAGAACGTGCAAACTCCACACAGACAGTAACCCGAGGCTGGAATTGAACCCAGATCCCTCGTGCTCTGAGGCAGCAATGCTAACCATTGTGCCACCGTGCCGCCCCTGTTACGTTTGACCTGCTACTTATATTTGCACAGTTATACTCTTTTTCTTTCAATTTGATACTATCTTTAACTTGCTCCGATAGCCTTGGATGGTGTCACCTTCCCTTAGGGTCTTTCCTTTTCCACTGGGATGTATCTTTTCACAGATCATTTTCCACCTAATACCATTCCTAAAACGCAATAAAAAAATGTCAACCCAGCATTTAGCAAACATGTTTCTCAAAATTCATTGTCAAATTGACTCCTGGAAACTACAAAGATCATTTGGAGAAATGAAAAAGTATTTAGTAAATCCATTATTCTGATTCAGTGGATTTGAATGAAAATTTTAAGAAAAGCATATTATTAATAGAATCAAACAGGACAAAAGGAAACCATTTGATCTACCATTTCTCTGCTAGGTCCTTGTATGATTCATCCAATTATTCCCACTTCCTTGCCTTATTCCCAGAATGCTGCAAATTTTTTCCTTTTCATGTTATTAGCAAATTCTATTTTGAAAGTTACTATCGAATCTGCTTTCATCGCCTTTTCAAACAATGCATTCCAGATCATGATTCACAGCCCTAAAAAAATTATCTGTTTGGCTCTTTTGCCATTGAATCCATTTTAGGTTATTTTCCGATTTCTGCTCCCTGAGCTCTTGGACTGGTGCTGGGTACAATAGCTTCAACTGCCGACCTCCCACTACCTCTCCAAACAATCAGAGTGCAGAGAAGGTTCACCCGACTGATTCCTGGGATGGCAGGACTGATGTATGGAAGAGACTGAGTCGGTTAGGATTGTATTGACTGGAGTTCAGAAGAATGAGGGGGGATCTCATAGAAACCTATAAAATTCTAACAGGATTAGACAGGGTAGATGCAAGATTTGATTTGATTTGATTTGATTTATTATTGTCACATATTAGTATACAGTGAAAAGTATTGTTTCTTGCGCGCTATACAGACAAAACATACCGTTCATAGAGAAGGAAACGAGAGACTGCAGAATGTAGTGTTACAGTCATAGCTAGGGTGTAGAGAAAGATCAACTTAATGCAAGGTAAGTCCATTCAAAAGTCTGACAGCAGCAAGTAAGAAGCTGTTCTTGAGTCGGTTGGAACGTAACCTCAGACTTTTGTATCTTTTTCCCCATGGAAGAAGGTGGAAGAGAGAATGTCTGGGGTGCATGAGGTCCTTAATTATGCTGGCTGCTTTGCCGACGCAGTGGGAAATGTAGACAGAGTCAATGGATGGGAGGCTGGTTTGCGTGATTGGGCTACATTCACGATCTTTAGTAATTTTTTGCGGTCTTGGGCAGAGCAGGAGCCATACCAAGCTGCGATACAACCAGAAAGAATGCTTTCTATGGTGCATCAAGAAGGATGTTCCTGATGGTGGGGTGCCCATGACTCACAGTCTGAGGATATAGGGTAGACCATTTCGGACAGAGATGGGGACCGGAACTCTACCACCTCGCCCACCACAGAATCAGCATGGGCGAGGGTCCGACAATGGAAATCTCTGTTGACCTCGGGCGGGAATTTCCGGTCTCACCCGAGCGAGACTGGAAAATTCCCACCGAGGTGACGTTTCTTCACCCAGAGAGAGTGGTCGGTCTGTGGAATTCGCTACCACAGAAAGTAGTTGAGGTCAAAACCTTGAATGATTTCAAGAAGCAGTTAGATATAGCACTTGAGGCAAAGTGGATCAAAAAGTATTGGCGGAAAGGCAGGATGAGGCTATTACGTTGGATGATCAGACCTGATTATAACAAATGGTGGAGTAAGCTTGAAGGGCTGAATGGCCTCCTCCTGCTCCTATTGTCTATGTTTCACTATTTCTTTGCCTGAGTCTCAGTCCGAAAGACGTGTTGGTTAGAATGCATTGGCCATGCTAAATTCTGCCTCAGTGTACCCGAACAGGCATCGGAGTGTGGCGAGTAGGGGATTTTCACAGTAACTTCACTGTAGTGTTAATGTAAGCCTACTTGTGACACCAATAAAAAATAAAACTTTAAAGTCTCATGCTGTTCTTTCCAGTGGGTGGGTCATGGTAACCAGGTGAGGAAATGCTGGCTGAATCACCCTGCCCAACCTAATGCTACAGGGGCAGCATGGTGGCACAGTGGTTAGCACTGCTGCCTCACAGCTCCAGGGACCCAGGTTCGATTCCCAGCTTGGGTCACTGTCTGTGCGCAGTTTGCATGTTCTCCCCATGTCTGCGTGGGTTTCCCCCGGGTGCTCTGGTTTCCTCCCACAGTCTGAAAGACGTGCTGGTTGGCTGCATTGGCCATGCTAAATTCTCCCTCAGTGTACCCGAACAGGCACCAGAGTGCGACTCTGGGATTTTCACAGTAACTTCATTGCAGTGTTCATATAAGCCTACTTGTGATAAAATAAATAAACTACAGGTGACAATTGTGCTATTTCTCGAATGCCCCCATTTAGATTGGTTCGTTCAGTGCAGCCAGAGAGGGTCAAATATGGGATCTCCCAGGTCTGAGTGACTGAATTTGACCAATGCAGGTTTGATTTTTATTTGAATGCCTGACCTGGAGGTTATCTCTTCAGTCTGTCTCCTTAAAACCAAATGATGTGTGTGAGCACAGATACAGTATCTCTGTGCACACAATGTGCCGTTGCACAGACCTTATTGTGAGTCCTAACTGTGTAACCTGAGCTGTGTCAACAGGATTGGGCTATGACTATGTATCCCAGAGTCACTTAGAATCATAGAGCTATACAGCATGGAAACAGGCACTTTGGCCCAACTCTTCCATGCTGACCAGGTATCCTAAACTGAACTAGTTCCATTTGCCTGCGTTTGGCCCATATCACTCTAAACCTTCATAGAAATCATAGAAATCATAGAAACCCTACAGTACAGAAAGAGGCCATTCGGCCCATCGAGTCTGCACCGACCACAATCCCACCCAGGCCCTTCCCCCATATCCCTACGTATTTTACCCGTGAATCCACGCATCCCAGGACACTAAGGGGCAATTTTTTTTTTTTAGCGTGGCCAATCAACCTAACCTGCACATCTTTGGACTGTGGAAGGAAACCGGAGCACCCGGAGGAAACCCACGCAGACATGAGGAGAATGTGCAAACTCCACACAGACAGTGACCCAAGCCGGGAATCGAACCCAGGTCCCTGGAGCTGTGAAGCAGCAGTGCTAACCACTGTGCCACCGTGCCACCATGTGCCTTCCTTATCCATGTGCCTGTCCAAATGTCCTTTAAATGTTGTAATTGTACCCGCCTCTACCACCTCGTCTGGCAGCTCATTCCATACACGCTCCACCCTCTGTGTGAAAAAGTTCCCTTTTAAACCTTTCCCCTCTCACCTTAAACATCTGCCCTCTAGTTTTGGACTCCCCTACCCTGGGGAAGGGACCTTGGCTATTCACCTTATCGATCTATGCCCCTCCTGATTTTATAAATCTCTATAAGGTCACCCTGATACCTTACCACCAACAACTTACATTTATATAGCACCTTCAACACAGCTCCAACATCATATTAGTGCGGTTGACTAAAAGCCAAAGAGGAAATTTTTAAGGAGAGTCTTAAAGATAGGGAGTGCATCGTGGAGGTTTAGCAGCTTAATGCACACAAACCAGCTTCCATGTTTCACCACGACAGAGACTGCGGCGGGGGTGGGGAAGGGGGGGGGTGTTGTTTACGGCTTCGCTTGGGCGAGACCAGAAATTCCCGCCCGAGGTCAACGGAGATTTCCATTGTCGGACCCTCGCCCACGCCGATTCCGTAGCCAGCGAGGTGGTAGAGGTCCAGCCAACATTTCCAAAAGTACCTCAGTGACTCTAAAGTGGTTTATAAGGGCCTGAGCTCATGAAAGGTGCTATAGAAATGCAAGTCTTTCTGTCTGCAGTTATGTACAAGCCCCGCAGGATGTTTAACTCTGAAAGTCAACGCCCTTTCCAGCAAAGGTCACTGGACACCAAACCACATGTTTCTTACTCATCGTAATTTAAAGGAAGTTTCGGTGCAAATTTCTGCTCCAGAGCTGCTAATCTGGCACCAAACGACAATTGACCAAGGGATATTTTGGGGTTTTTTTCATTGTTTACTGAACTGAATGTTTTTGATAACTTGATTTGTTCAATTTTCTTTTTTTAATTTTGAAGTTTCTCTCAAACTTTTTTTTGGAGCACTTTGTTTAGGCTAATGCTGCACAATGGCACCACCTGTGGCCCAGTCAGGGAACTGCAATGCTTTGGATGCATCCAGACTTGAAACATTAAAGTTTATTTATTAGTCACAAGTAAGGCTTACATTAACACTGCAATGAAGTTACTGTGAAATTCGCTTAGCCGCCACAGTCCGGTGCCTGTTCGGGCCAATGCACCGAACCAGCACGCCTTTCAGAATGTGGGAGGAAACCGGAGCACCCGGAGGAAACCCACGCAGACACGGGGAGGATGTGCAAACTCCACACAGGCAGGGACCCAAGCCAGGAATCGAACCCGGGTCCCTGGCGCTGTGAAGCAGCAGTGCTAACCACTGTGCTCCCGTGCCGCCCCATCGCCCCGTGTCTCTCCACAGCTGCTGTCAGACCTGCTGAGCTTTTCCGGCATTTTTTGCTTCTGTTCCAGGGCAGGATTTTACAGCAGCGGGACCTGAAAATGCGGTAAGTTGTTCAAAAGGCCATTGGCTTTGGTGGGAATGGAAAATTCCAGGAAGTGGGAGGGGCTATAGTTTAATAAATAAACTTTAACTTTACTACCCGTACGTACTTATATGTAGATATTGCAGTCAGAATGGCAGTAAAAGTCTCAGCATTCATTATGTTGCTATTGTAACTTCTGGAGTCTGCAAATACGCAGTTAAATATAGAAATATAAGTTTATATGGGTTAGCAGAGTAAATACATGGGGTTATGGGGGAAACCTGGGTAAGAGTTGGTGCAGCCTTGATGGGCCAAATGGCTTCCTTCGGCACTGTAGGGATTCTATGACTCTATGAAATCCAAGAGTTGCTGTCTCTGCTTCTCCAGAAGGTACACTGGTGAAGTAACCACCTCCCCAAATCTGTAATCAATTAGAATTCACTTTACTAATTGGAACGCTATTAGCCTCAATGTAAATTCTCTTGAAAAGGTTATAGCTTTTTGAATGAGGTATAACCAGATTTATCATACAATCCCTCCAGAATCCCGATAATGCAGCTGGAGGCCATTCGGCCCATCTAGTCTGCACCACCTCTTCGACAGAGCATCTTACCCAGGCGCATCCCCCGCCCTATCCCCATGACCCCACACATTTACCCCACTCATCCACCTAGCCTACACATCTGTGGACACTAAGGGACAATTTAGCATGGCCAATCCACCTAAACTGCACATCTTTGGACCGTGAGAGGAAACCGGGGCACCCAGAGGAAACCCACACAGACACGGGGAGAACGTGCAAACTCCACACAGTCAGCCAAGGCCGGAATTGAGCACGGTCCCTGGGGCTGTGAGACAGCAGTGCTAACCACTGTGCTACTGTGCCATCCCCTATAGAGTATAAAGTTAGAATTACTGCTGATTAACATTTCTGGCCCTGAAATTTTATTTTATATTTGTGGAAACTTCTCAACAATGATATAAGAAAACTCTTTTAAGCTTGTTTATGATACCTCAACTTTGACCTTAATGTCATGTATATGTCCCAATCATTTACTTCCAACTCTGTAATTCTAATCATGGCCTACAGGTAAATCCAGACCTACGACAATATGGTTGACTCTTAATTGTCGTCTGCAATGGCCTAGCAAGACACTCAGCTCAAGGGCGACTAGGAATAGACAACAAACGCTGGCCCAGCCAACGACACCCACATCCCATCAAAGAATATTTTTAAAATTTGTCCTCAACATCTGGCAATGAGTTCCAGATTCTAACCACTTTCTAGATAAATACATTTCTCTGGAATTCCTGATTGGACTTATTTATGACTATCTCCTGTTTAAGGTCCCTAGTTTGGTTCCCCCACAAGCCTTTTCTACATCAACCCGATTCAATTCTTTCAGAATGTTAAAGACCTTGATAATGTCATTTCAGCCGCTCTTTTCGAGAGAAAACAATTCCAGCCTGTTCAATCTTTCCTGATAGTTCTCACCATAAGACATAGGAGCAAAATTAGGCCACTCGGCCCATCGAGTCTGCTCCGCCGTTCAATCATGGCTGATATTTTTCCAACCCTCCTGCCTTTTCATCATTTTCCTGCCTTTTCCCCATAACCCCTGATCCTCTTATTAATCAAGAACCTATCTATCTCTGTCTTAAAGACACTCAATGACCTGCCCTCCACACCCTTCTGCGGCAGAGAGTTCCACAGATTCACCACTCTCTGGCTGAAGAAATTCCTCCTCATCTCTGTTTTAAAGGATCATCTCTTTAGCCTGAGGTTGTGCCCTCTGGGTCTAGTTTTTCCTACTAGTGGAAACATCCTTTCCATGTCCACTCTATCCAGGCCTCGCAGTATCCTGTAAGTTTCAATAGGATCCCCCCCCCCCTCATCCTTCTAAATTCCAAAGAGTACGGACCCAGAGTCCTCAACCATTCCTCATACGACAAACTCTTCATTCCAGGGATCATTCTTGTGAACCTCCTCTGGAGCCTTTCCAAGGCTAGCACATCCTTCCTTAGATATGGGGCCCCAAACTGCTCACAATGCTCCAAATGGGGTCTGACCAGAGCCTTATACAGCCTCAGGAGTACATCTCTGCTCTTGTATTCTAGCCCTCTTGACATGAATGCTAACATTGCATTTGCCTTCCTAACTAACCATGAATCCAATTCAGTTTAAACGAGCAAATTAACAAGTTTCTTAATCATTGCAAAAAATGTAAGTACAACTGGGATCATTAAAATGTCAAGGGACCATCTGGATGCTTCTGAAATGCAAAGGAGAGGATTGTTACGCATTACCATCAGCTGGAGGGTATTGCTGCCTCTCTCTCTTCGCAGGTCAATGAGGTAACACAAGGTCTACCAAGGTTAGGCTGTTCAGCCCATCAAGCCCTGCTTTTCACAGACAATGTACAGTAGTCGGTAGCACGGTGGTTAGCACTGCTGCCTCACAGCGCCAGGGACCTGCGTTCGATTCCCGGCTTGGGTCACTGTCTGTGTGGAGTTTGCACATTCTCCCCGTGTCTGAGTGGGTTTCCTCCAGGTGCCCCGGTTTCCTCCCATACTCCAAAGATGTGCAGGTTAGGTGAATTGATCATGCTAAACCTCAGTGTACCCGAACAGGCGCCGGAGTGTGGTGACCAGGGGATTTTCACAGTAACGTCATTGCGGTGTTAATGTCAGCCTACTTGTGACACTAATAAATAAACTTTAAAACTTTAAATAAACTTTAAACTTTTAATCTAACTTACTCTAACCCTCGATCAAAACTAGGAACATTAATAAAATCGCCACTAATACTTCCAATCAGGAATTCTGGAGCAACTTCCTCACCCAGTGAGTGATCAGGATGAAGAGATCACAACAACAGGGAGTGGTTGATGGGCGGTTAAGTGGAAGCAAGGTAAGCACATTGAGGCGGAGAGGGTTAGGCTGATGGATCAGTTGGGTTGATTGGTCTGTTTCTGTGTAAAATTTATGTAATTCTATTCCAGTTAATCTGCCCAGGAAGTATCCTTCATAAATGCTCACTAATCTCAGAGTTAGTTCAGTCAAACTGCTTCCATTGTCATAATTTTAGTACCACGTTCACACTCAACACCACCCACTCACTCTATGGAACTAGGGGCCGCCATGTGGAGGGTTAGAGTCTACAATCTCATTCCCACCAGATAGCTATCCAGCTCCATCCAGTCCAATCATTGACCTCAAGTGGTGCCAACAGAGTATAATTAGCACTTTTCCTTATGGGGACCTGAGATAATGTTTAATCTGAATACCCCCCAATTCACAAACTTTACATCAGTAACAATCGACCTACATCTTCATTTCCAAGGCACACGCCATCCTGACTTTGAAATACATTTACTGTTCCTGCATTATCTCCGGGTCAAACATCCCATCTAATGACAATGTACCTACATTGCACAGACTGCAATGGCTCGTTATGGCAGCTCACCACCACTTTCTCAAGGGCAATTAGTGATGGGAAATAAATGTTGGTCTCGGAGATTGCAGAAGCTGCAGCCAAAGGAACGTTGACATGTTGCTGGAGTACATCCTGTAGATATTAAACATTGTTTTAAAGTTTATTTATTAGTCACAAGCAGGCTTACATTAACACTGCAATGAAGTTACTGTGAAAATCCCCTAGTCGCCACACTCCGGCACCTGTTCAGGTACACTGAGGGAGAATTTAGCATGGCCAATGCGCCCTAACCTGCACGTCTTTCGGACTGTGAGAGGAAACCGGAGCACCCGGAGGAAACCCACGCAGACACAGGGAGAGCGGGCAGACTCTGCACAGACAGTGACCCAAGCTGGGAATTGAACCCGGGTCCCTGGCGCTGTGAGGCAGCAGTGCCACCGTACCACCTGTGGCCAACAGAGAAGGGAGTGAATCTTTAAGCTGGTGGGTGGGCTTCTTTGTCCTGGATAGGGCTGAGCTCCTTGAGTGTTGTCGCTACCGCACTCACACAGGCAAGTGGAGCGGATTCCATCGCACTCCTCAGCCTCTTCCTTTGGTTACTGACTCTTACATCTCATGGTTATAAACACAAAATGTAAATTCCCCTTCAGCTTCTTCACAAAGATAACATTACGTTCCATCTGCAGAATTCTGAAGTACCGTCTTGTCACAGGAACACTGGAAAACGTGACAGAATTCAATCCTTTACATTCCCGCGCCTGACTGAAGCTGGTTGGAGTATATATTGCTGCTGATTTCATGTCAAGACATTAAATGTCGATGAGTAGATGAAAACACTTTATTAACAGCATCTTCTCCCTTTCTATAGTATGAATCACTTATCTTTATCTGTGTCAGACCTTAATGCCACTTTAACCAGACCTTTATATGTTTTCTGTCATCATTTGTACAACAGCTTGTAAGGTTGATTAACTCTCTGGAAAGGGATTGTACAGCGGCGCTCTCAGGCCTAATCTCTGGAAACAATTCCATCTCCTCATAAATCTTTTGCTTCCATTGTGACGCTCGCACTCAGGCAACAGTGACAAAAACAACACTTGCCATTTGGTTCCGATATCCCGTTCAATAAAAGAGAAACACTCACTCAAAAGACTTTGAGAATCCCTGCTGATTGTCCAGATGAAGAATTTCAAAGTTGTCCTTCAATTCTGCTCTTTGAACAGTTCATTGTCCTGACAGAGAAAGGATGGAATTCTGAATCGCATCAAGCACGAGGATCTGGAGATGCCACATCAATGGCCAAACAGTCTAGATGAAGCATAGCCGTACTGTGGTGTGGGCTACGCTCTTAAATCAAACCCCCAATGCTGTGGGCCATAAGGTTCACTGTTCCGCTGTAGTCTGCAGTATCTTTTTGCCCCGATTATTACTGTCTTGTTTGCTTGGCTCCTGCTCACTCACCCCCTTCAGACAGGGAATCAAACACGTCCCTTCCCCCCTTCCCTCCCTCCCTCTACCTTGAACCACAACACACACTGGACTCATTGTAAGATATCCTGCCGAGTTAACCAATTGGCAATGTAAAACGATTTACAAGAATGTAGGGACATAGGGCGAAGGAGCAGGAGACCTTTTGGCCTTTCAAACCTGTCCTGCCAAACACTAAGATCATGGCTGATCCGGTTGTGGCCTCAACTCCATTTTGTTGTCTGTGCTTCCCAATAATCCCTGACTCCCTTTTCCGTTAAAAAGCTGTTTAACCAAGCTGGGAATTCATTCAATGACCCAGCCTCCTCCGTTCTCTGGAATAGTGAATTCCACAGACTAGTGGCCCTATGAGACCCTCTGGGTGGCACAGTGGTTAGCACTGCTGCCTCACAGCGCCAGGGACCTGGGTTCGATTCCCAGCTTGGGTCACTGTCTGTGTGGACTTTGCACATTCTCCCCGTGCCTGTGTGGGTTTCCTCTGGGTGCTCCGGTTTCCTCCCGCAGTCCAAGGATGTGCGGGTTAGGTCGATTGACCATGCTAAATTGACCCTAGTGTCAGGGAATTAGCAGGGCAAATACATGGAGTTACGGGGATAGGGCCTGGGTGGGATTGTGGTTGGTGCAGACTCGATGGGCTGAATAGCCTCCTTCTGCACGGCAGGGATTCTAAAATGATGAAAAGAGAGAAAAAAATCTCCTCCTCATATCTGAGCGGTTAGACTTCGTATTCTTAAACTGTGTCCTATAACTGTAACCTCTCCTAAAGTGGAATCCTCCTGGTATTTACCTGTTATACCCCCTCAGGCTCTTATATGTTTCAGTAAGTTCATCTCTCATTTTTCTAAGCTCCAGTGGGTATAGGTCCAACCTGTCCAACCTTTCCTCATAAGTTAAGGTGCTGATCCCAGGAATGAATTGAGCGAACCTCTTGTGAACTCCTTCTAGCTCATACGCCTATCTGTTTTGATAAGCATCAGCTTTCACCTTCCCTTCAGGCACTGCCCCTTACTGGAGTCTGGATCTTTGCCAGTCTCCAGATGACAAACCCAAGTTGCTCAAGCATGAGAAGAGAGTCAGTATTAGCCCCGGCCAACCATTGGTGGCATCAGGGATGGTCCGATCATTTTCTCTGCTGGTGTCCACGCACTCACTGGAGCAGCGACCGGAACTGATCTTCCTTCTTTCTCCACAGTCCAAGGATTACAGCAGATATACGATACAGAAACAAGCAGCCCAATCACACTATGCTGCTGTTTGTGCTCAACTAAGGCCCCCCCCCCCTCCATCTTTCGTTATCCAAATCTATTACCGTAACCCTCTATTCCCTCCTCCCACATATGTTTATCTAGTTCACCCGAAATACATCTACATTATGTACGGTGGCACAGTGGTTAGCGCTGCTGCCTCACAGCACCAGGGACCTAGGTTCGATTCCCGGCCTGGGTCACTGTCTGTGTGGAGTTTGCACGTTCTCCCCGTGTCTGCGTGGGTTTTCTCCGGGTGCTCCGGTTTCCTCCCACAGTCCAAAGACGTGCGGGTTAGGTGGATTGGCCATGCTAAAATGACCCTAATGTCAGGGGGGTTAGCAGGATAAATGTGTGGGGTTACAGGAATAGGGCCTGGGTGGGATTGTGGTCGGTATAGACTCCTTCTGCACTGTAGGGATTCTATGAATTCCCGCTTCGGCCACTGTCTGTGTGGAGACTGCATGTTCTCCCCGTGTCTGCGTGGGTTTCCTCCGGGTGCTCCGGTTTCCTCCCACAGTCCAAAGATGTGCGGGTTAGGTGCATTGACCACGCTAAACTGCCCCTTAGTGTCAGGGGGACTAGCTAGGGTAAATACATGGGGTTATGGGGATAGGGCCTGGGTGGGATTGTGGTTGGTGCAGACTCAATGGGCCGAATGGCCTCCTTCTGCACTGTAGGATTCTATGATTCTATGATTATTATAAGTGGCTGCAGCCACCTCCACCTTCTCACCCTTTGGTTGAAGGAGTTCCTTCTGAATCCCCTATTGCGTTCCTTGGCGACTATCTTACATTGATGGCCATTAGTTAGGCTCTTCCACACGAGGGAAACATTCGACGAAAATCTCCCTCCTTGTTTGCGGCTGGGATTCTCCGGAGCCGCTGGAAGTGAATGGAGTTTGGGCTGGAACGCCACATTCTCCGTCCTCCCTGGCAGTGGGGCAGCCACAGGCGAGATGGGAAAATCCTGCCCATTCTCTCCGTCTCCACTCAATCAAAACCTTCATCATTTTAAATACCTCTGTTACATCATGCATCGATCTCAATTTCCGAGAGAAAAGAGACCCAGCCTGTTATTCCTTCCCTGACATGTTAACACACACATTACTGACACGACCCTTCTCTGCATCCTCTCCAGTACCTCTATATCATTTGACTTGATTTATTATTGTCCCATGTATTAACATACAGTGAAGACTATTGTTTCTTGCGCGCTATACAGACAAAGCAAACCGTTCATAGAGAAGGAAAGGAGAGAGTGCAGAATGTAGTGTTACAGTCATAGCTAGGGTGTAGAGAAAGATCAACTTAATATAAGGTAGGTCCATTCAAAAGTCTGACAGCAGCAGGGAAGAAGCTGTTCTTGAGTCGGTTGGTGCGTGACCTCAGACTTTTGTATCTTTTTCCTGGTGGAAGAAGGTGGAAGGGAGAATGTCCGGGGTGTGTGGAATCCTTAATTATGCTGGCTGCTTTGCCGAGGCTTTTCCTTTCTATAACATGGTGACCAGAACTTCACGCAATACTCTTAAGTGTGAGCTAACATAGTCTACAGGTTTAGCATAACTTCGATATTTTTTAATTCTATCCATCTGTAAGAAAGGGCGAGTGCTTGGTTTGTTTTTTCTTGGCCTTGTGAAGCGCTGGCTCAATGTTTACTGACTGATGTATTTGTCCCCGTCAGACGCAGCCCCAGTTAATGTCGGATCACACACCGAGAATATTTCTGTTGGTCAACAGCACACCCGGTGGTCACTGCTGAAAACTGCAAACGTGTAGGCCTCGGGCAGAGGCAGCATCAGGCTGGTGTGTGATGCCCCGCATAGTCAAATACCCATCTCGCACCACCTGCAAGGGGCTGGTGACAGGAGAGGTTTGTAATAAGTCTTCGGAAGCAAAAGCCCCCTTCACCAGAATCCCTTTATTTACAATTCCAACGGCAGTACACAGAGTGCTAGCAGTCAACAGTCAACCTTCGAGAGCGCCAGAGGAACTGACACTCCCAGTTAAATACAAGGAAAAGACTCCCTGATAGGAAGGCACGGAAGTCATCAACTGTGCCCTCGGACACAGCATGCCCCCTCTCCAGGGACACCTAGCCGCGAATATAGCCATGGTAGAGGGGCAGACAGTTGGGTTGGATGACCCCTTCGATTTCCCACTGCCTGGACCTATAGATGGAACGCCTTGCTAGGCCCAGGAGCAGGTTCACGAGGAGGTCCTCCTCCTTCCCCGCTCCCCTTGTCACCGGGTGCCTGTCGATCAGGAGCATGGGGCGCTCCTTAATTAGGGAGTTAATATTCCAATAGGACAACTTCAATGGCCTGATCGAAGTCATTACCAGGTTCCAGAGCCCTGGTGAACTATATCCCCTGAGACTAATACGGCTCCTGCTCTGCCCAAGACCACAAGTAATTACAAAGGGTGGTGAATGTAGCCCAGTCCATCACGCAAACCAGCCTCTCATTCATTGATTCTGTCTACACTTCCTGCTGCCTCGGCAAAGCAATCAGTATAATTAAGGACCCCATGTACCCTAGACATTCTCTCTTCCACCTTCTTCCATCGGTAAAAAGTTACAAAGTCTGAGGTCACGTACCAACCGACTCAAGAGCAGCTTCTTCCCTGCTGCCATCAGACTTTTGAATGGACTTACCTTGCTAGACTTGACTTACAAGGGGGCGGCACGGTAGCACAGTGGTTAGCACTGCTGCTTCACAGCTCCAGGGACCTGGGTTCGATTCCCGGCTTGGGTCACTGTCTGTGTGGAGTTTGCACATTCTCCTCGTGTCTGCGTGGGTTTCCTCTGGGTGCTCCGGTTTCCTCCCACCATCCAAAGATGTGCGGGTTAGGTTGATTGGCCATGCTAAAATTGCCCCTTAGTGTCCTGAGATGTGTAGGTTAGAGGGATTAGTGGGTAAAATATGTAGGGATATGGGGGTAGGGCCTGGGTGGGATTGTGGTCGGTGCAGACTCGATGGGCCGAATGGTGTCTTTCTGTACTGTAGGGTTTCTATGATTTCTTTCTATGATTAAGTTGATCTTTCTCTACACCCCGAGCTATGACTGTAACACTACATTCTGCACTCTCTCCGTTCTTTCTCTATGAACGGTATGCATTATCTGTATAGTGCGCAAGAAACAATACTTTTCACTGTATGTTAATACATGTGACAATAATAAATCAAATCAAATCAAATCAAAAAAGCTGCAGGAAAGATACATGCGAGAGACTCAGGAGAGGAGTGGGAATGGGTTACTCTCACACACCCTCCAGTGGGCATCTGAAGAACAGCAGGACTCTGCGGGGAATGAGCTTCCACAGTAGGTAAACATGAATACAATTAAATCGCACTGCTCTCTGGCCAAGTGTCTTTGACGATTCTGCTTGATTTGACAACAGGAATTATCAATTGAAAACTGTGGCTGGTCCTTGAGTCAGAAAGGTCCGGATTCAAATGTCGCTTATTTGACCACGAAACTCAAGGCTGACACTCCAGCGCAGTACTGAGGGAGTGCTGCACTGTCAGAGGTGCCGTCTTTCAGACGAGACATTATACCGAGGCCCCATCTTGCCCTTAGGTGAAAGTTGAAGATCCCACAGCACTATTTCACAAAGAACATAGGGAGATCTCCCTGGTGTCCCAGCCAACATTCATCCCTCAATTAACATCAGTGCGAACGGATTGTGATTCCTCCCAAGCTTGTGGGAGCTTGCTGTGCACAAATTAACTTCCTACTTTAGTGTTCAATTCTGGTCGCCGCACTACCAGAAGGATGGGGAGGCTTTGGAGAGGGTACCGAAAAGATTCACCAGGATGTTGCCTGGTATGGAGGGCATTCGCTATGAGGAGAGGTTGGAGAAACTTGGTTTGCTCTCTTTGGAACGACGGAGGTTGAGGGGAGACCAGATAGAAGTCTACAAGATTATGAGAGGCATGGACAGAGTGGATAGTCAGAAGCTTTTTCCCAGGGTGGAAGAGTCAATTACTAGGAGGCATAGGTTTAAGGTGTGAGGGACAAGATTTAAAGGAGATGTACAAGTCAGATTTTTTACACAGAGAGTGGTGGGTGCCTGGAACTCGTTGCTGTAAGAGGTAGCGGAAACAGATATGATAAGTGACTTTTAGGGGGTGTCTATACATGAATAGGATGGGAATAGAGGGATATGGTCCCTGGAAGGGTTGGGGGTTTTAGTTCAGTCGGGCAGCATGGTCGGTGCAGGCTTGGAGGACCGAAGGGCCTGTTCCTGTGCTGTAATTTTCTTTATTCTTTGTTCTTTACGACAGTGACTACACTTCAAAAGTGGCTATAAAATGGGTTGGGGCTGGCTTAGGCTGTGACCGGTGCTATATAGATGCACATACTGTTTTTTTAGTTTTTATTTGTATTTCAGCCTTTTGTTTTTTCTGAGCCTGTTCCTGATGTAAACGGGATGTCAGAATTTAGCGTTACAGGTTTAGGTTTGTTGTTCAGCTTTCTGCAGGTTGTTTATTTGCATCAGGGAGGTTTTTCTGACGTGAACTGTTCCAGCAACTTCAAAGCAAACAGAGGCTTCAGTGAAAGTTCCGAGCAGCAACGGGGATGTTATTAACAACAAAACCAGACTTTTCCCCATTGGTGGCTGAACACGGCAAACACACGCAAGCTTTTCCCCGATTCCCCCCCTCCCCCCTCCATTGAACCCCAATCAACCCCAATCCCACCCTTCCTGCAGTGAAATAATGGCATCGTAACACATTAGTCACGCAGACTTAGAGTCATAGAGGTTTACAGCATGGAAATAGGCCCTCGGCCCAACTTGTCCATGCCGCCCAGTTTTTACCATTAAGCTAATGGGTTACAGTGATGGGGCCTGGGTAAGATGCTCAATTGCCCGCGTTTGGCCCATATTCCTCTAAACCCATCTTACCCATGTAATTGCCTAAATGCTTTTTAAAAGACAAAATTATACCCGCCTCTATTACTACCTCTGGCAGCTTGTTCCAGACACTCACTGTCCTCTATGTGCTCCCCTGGACCTTTTTGTATCTCTCCCCTCTCACCTTAAACCTATGCCCTCTAGTTTTAGGCTTCTCTACCTTTGGGAAAAGATGTTGACTGTCTGCCTTATCTATGCCCCTCATTGTTTTATAAACCTCTATAAGATCACCCCTTCACTCTGCATCACCAAAATGTTTGTTAAGATTTAACTTGCATCTACAGAACACCTTCACCATCGCAAAGTGTTTCACAGGAATGATTATTAAACAAACTGTGACACTGAATGTTAATCATAGAATCCCTACAGTGTAGAAGGAGGCCATTCAGCCCATCGAGTCTGTACCGACTCTCCGAAAGAGCATCTCACCCAGGCCCAATCACCATAACCCTCCGACATATTTACCCCACTAACCTGGGACACTGAGGGGTAATTTAGCATGGCCAATGCAAATAATCAGCACATCTTTGGACTGTGGGAGGAAACCAGAACACCCAGAAGAAACCCACGCAGACACGGGGAGAACGTGCAAACTCCACACAGACAGTCCCCCCAGGCAGGAATCGAACCCGGGTCCCTGGCACCGTGAGGCAGCAGTTCTAGGGCGGCACGGTGGCGCAGTGGTTAGCACTGCTGCCTCACAGCGCCAGGAACCCAGGTTCAATTCCGGCCTCAGGTGACTGTGTGGAGTTTGCACATTCTCCTCGTGTCTGCGTGGGTTTCCTCCGGGTGCTCCGGTTTCCTCCCACAGTCCAAAGATGTGCGGGTTAGGTTGAAATCATAGAATCATAGAACCCTACAGTGCAGAAGGAGGCCATTCGGCCCATCGAGTCTGCACCGGCCACAATCCCACCCAGGCCCTACCCCCATATCCCTACACATTTACCCGCTAATCCCTCTAACCTACTCATCTCAGGACACTAAGGGGCAATTTTAGCATGGCCAATCAACCTAGCCCGCACATCTTTGGACTGTGGGAGGAAACCGGAGCACCCGGAGGAAACCCATGCAGAGACGAGGAGAATGTGCAAACTCCACACAGACAGTGACCCAAGCCGGGAATCGAACTCAGGTCCCTGGAGCTGTGAAGCAGCAGTGCTAACCACTGTGCTACCGTGCCGCCCGATTGGTAATAAAATTGATTGGTAATAAATTGCCCCCTAGTGTCAGGGGGATTGGCGGGGTAAATATGTGAGGTTACGGGGATAGGGCCTGGGTGGGATTGTGGTGGGTGCAGACTTGATGGACTGAATGGCCTCCTTCTGCACTGTAGGGATTCTATGATTTCTATGATACTAACCCATTGAGCCACCCACTGTGTCATGTGAGGGGATGTGAGGAAAGGTAGACAAAGGTTTTGTCAAAAAGGCAGGTATTAAAGAGCTTCTGAAAGGAGGTCAGTGAGGTCGAGAGAGACGGAGAGGGTTCGGGAGTCAATTCCTCAGCTTGAGGCCCCAGGCAGCTGAAGGCATGGCTGCCGGTGGTGGAGCGATTAAAGTCATAGGTGTGCAAAGAGGCCATGGAGGAATGCAGAGACCCCGAAGGCTGAGGGGGCTGGAGGAGTTTACAGAGATAATATTGACACATGTAGCATCCTCGAGTCGCCCCAGAGGCCGATGTGCTGGCTGTGTTCCAGAGCTTTAACAGCTGTGCTCACAGCCCAGCCTTGCTGCACTGCTGCCAGCACGGAACTGGAGGACGCGACAAGGGCAGAGAATGGAAGTCAGCCTGTTCAGAGCGGGCAGAATCCAGCTGTGGGGGCAGTGGCAGCTGGAGCGAACGCTGGGACATAAATGAGTGATGGCAGAGGGAGCAGCTTGTGCCCCCTGACACGGGCAGGTTTACCTGATTTACAGAGCAGCCTCTTCAGTTTCCCTTCACTGACCTTCCCCCCCAGTCTCACAGTCTCTTGTCCAAGGGTTGGGATCGGGATTCCCAGACTGTGTCAGGAACACACGGGGCTGCCACTCCCCTGTAGGAAGAATACTCACCTCTCACCTGTTTGAACATGTAACTGCAGACAGGCACCTACCCAGTGAAATCTAGCCAGCAGATCGGGGCGAGAGCGAATATACAGGGGGGGAAATTCCCATTCTGATGTTGCTCAGCACTGGTAATCCCGTGGAATTATCCCAGAATTGCCCGAAATTTTAGGTTAAACTGCTGCTGGAAAAGGGAAAAAGTATCCAGAGACATTTGACACTAATTGGATACCAGGAACCCGACACTAATGGAGGATCAGGATTCTGCCTGTTATTATTATTCAGTAAGGGTATAAAGGCATATGGATCAAACACAGGCCAATGCGGTGGAGATAGAGATGAGCCATAATCTCATTGAAGGGCCGATTGGCCTTTCTCTTCTAAAGCCCCCCTGATGTTATCTGATTGGTCGATCATGCAGTGAAGACCAATGCTGCCTGAATGTGTCAGATGTTACTGTGAGAGTAATATCCCGTTTCAGACTAACCCGCTCTCCTGCTTGCTGTCGGAGAAATCCCAACGGCAAAAGCTTAGGGAATAGTTTCTAATTCTCTCCCTCCTCCTCCTCCATCACCCATCCCTTTTCCAATGTCACAGTGTTTAAGCCTCTCGCCATCCTTTCCTGCTGCGAGTCCCATTCCCCTCAGTCATATCATCACATTGCCTTTCTCTCTCTGGGAAGCCTGGGAGAAGTGCAGAAGGAGGCCATTCAGCCCATTGAGTCTGCACCCACCACAATCCCACCCAGGTCCTATCCCCGTAACCTCACATATTTACCCCGCCAATCCCCCTGACACTAGGGGGCAATTTATTACCAATCAATTTTATTACCAATCAGGCGGCACGGTAGCACAGTGGTTAGCACCGCTGCTTCACAGCTCCAGGGACCTGGGTTCGATTCCCGGCTTGGGTCACTGTCTGTGTGGAGTTTGCACGTTCTCCCTGTGTCTGTGTGGATTTCCTCCGGGTGCTCCGGTTTCCTCCCACAGTCCAAAGATGTGCGGGTTAGGTTGATTGGCAGGCCGGTGAACCTCACATCTGTGGTGGGTAAGTTGTTAGAAGGTATTTTGAGAGACAGGATCTACAGGCATTTAGAGACGCAATGACTGATTAGGGACAGTCAGCATGGCTTTGTGAATGGAAGATCATGTCTCACAAATTTGATTGAGTTTTTTGAAGGGGTGACCAAGATGGTAGATGAGGGCAGTGCAGCTGATGTTGTCTACATGGACTTTAGCAAGGCCTTTGACAAGGTACCGCATGGTAGGTTGTTACATTAGGTTAAATCTCACGGGATCCAGGGTGAGGTAGCTAAATGGATACCAAATTGGCTTGATGACAGAAGACAGAGGATGGTTGTAGAGGGTTGTTTTTCAAACTGGAGGCCTGTGACCAGCGGTGTGCCTCAGGGATCAGTGCTGGGTCCACTGTTATTTGTCATTTATGTTAATGATTTGGATGAGAATATAGGAGGCATGGTTAGTAAGTTTGCAGGTGACACCAAGATTGGTGGCAGAGTGGACAGTGAAGGAGTTATCTCCAATTGCAACGGGATCTTGATCAATTGGGCCAGTGGGCTGACGAATGGCAGATGGAGTTTAATTTAGATAAATGCGAGGTGATGCGTTTTGGTAGATTGAACCAGGAACTCAGTTAATGGTAGGGTGTTGGGGAGAGTTACAGAACAAAGAGATCTCTGGGTATATGTTCATAGGTCCTTGAAAGTGGAGTCACGGGTGGACAGAGTGGTGAAGAAGGCATTCAGCATGCTTAGTTTCAGTGGTCAGAACATTGAATACAGGAGTTGGGACGTCTTGTTGAAGTTGTACAAGACATTGGTAAGGCCACACTTGGAATACTGTGTTCAGTTCTGGTCACCCTATTATAGAAAGGATATTATTAAACTAGAAAGAGTGCAGAAGAGATTTACTAAGATGCTACCGGGACTTGATGGTTTGAGTTATAAGGAGAGGCTGGATAGACTGGGACTTTTTTCCCTGGAGTGTAGGAGGCTGAGGGGTGATCTTATAAAGGTCTATAAAATAATGATGGGCATAGATCAACTAGATAGTCAATATCTTTTCCTAAAGGTAGGGGAGTCTAAAACTAGAGGGCATAGGTTTAAGGTGAGAGGGGAGAGATACAAAAGGCTCCAGAGGGGCAATTTTTTCACATAGAGGGTTGTGAGTGTCTGGAACAAGCTGCCAGAGGTAGTAGCAGAGGCGGGTACAATTTTGTCTTTTAAAAAGCATTTAGATAGTTACATGGGTACAATGGGTATAGAGGGATATGGGCCAAATGTGGGCAATTGGGATTAGGTTAGGGGTTTAAAAAAAAAGGGCGGCATGGACAAGTTGGGCCGAAGGGCCTGTTTCCATGCTGTAAACCTCTATGACTCCCTCTTTCCGCAACAGATAACCATTTCAATCTCCTCTCAGCCACCTTCTTCCACATTCCCACGGACCTCTCTGAATCCCTGGCTTCCTCTATTTGTCCTTTTAGCTCCATCCCCAGGATCCAGTCATTAGAATCATAGAATCTACAGTGCAGAAGGAGGCCACTTAGCCCATCGAGTCTGTACCAACAACAATCCCACCCACAACCCTATCCCCGTAACCCCACATATTTACCCTGCTCATCCCCCTGACACTAAGGGGCAATTTAGCATGGCCAATCCATCTAACCTACTCATCTTTGGACTGTGGGAGGAAGCCCACGCAGACACGGGGAGAATGTGCAAATTCCAAACAGACAGTGACCCGAGGCCGGATTTGAACCCGGGTCTCTGGTGCTGTGAGGCTGCAGTGCTAACCACTGTGCCACCCGAATAGTTCCTGAATAGTTTCTGGCCATTCTGTAAGCAGACACTGACCTCTAATGGTGAACTGGAGAGTTGCACTAATAAAAACAGTTTAAACCAAGGGTGAGTTTTACAATCTACGAGGGTGAGTTTTACAATCTACTAGGATTAGAAATCATTAACCCTTGGACTCCTCAACATTCCCCAGTCTGCACTACCAGGGGGAATCTCTCTCCCTGCAGTGCAAGGACAGGAAATTACCCCTCCAATTTAACATTCAGCTGCAGTAGATAGAATTTAGATCAAAACCTGTAGAACATAGAACAGTACAGCACAGAACAGGCCCTTCGGCCCACAATGTTGTGCCGAGCTTTGTCTGAAACCCAGATCAAGCTATTTCCTCCCTATCATCCCGAAGTACTCCATGTGCCTATCCAATAGCTTCTTAAATGTTCCTAAAGTTTCTGACTCCACTATCCCTGCAGGCAGTCCATTCCACACCCCAACCACTCTCTAAGTAAAAAACCTACCTCGGACATCCTTCCTATATCTCCCACCATGAACCCTATAGTTATGCCCCGTAGTTACCACTCCATTCACCCGAGGAAATAGTCTTTGAACGTTCACTCTATCTATCCCCCTCATCATCTTATAAACCTCTATCAAGTCTCCTCTCAACCTCCTCCACTCCAAAGAGAAAAGCCCAAGTTCCCTCAACCTTTCCTCATAAGACCTACCCTCCAAACCAGGCAGCATCCTGGTAAATCTCCTTTGCACTCTTTCCAGTGTCTCCACATCCTTCTTATAGTGAGGTGACCAGAACTGCACACAATATTCCAAATGTGGTCTCACCAAGGTCCTGTACAGTTGCAGCATAACCCCACGGCTCTTAAACTCAAACCCCCTGTTAATGAACACCAACACACTATAGGCCTATAGTGACATATATAGCGTTACAAAAATCATTCTGGGGATGTGGGTATGTTTGGCATTTATTGTCCATCCCTAATTGCCCCTTGAGAGGGTGGTGGGCAATCTTCTTAAACCACTGCGGTCCCTGTGACGTAGGTACACCCACAGTGCAGTTAGGGAGTTCCAGGATTTTGACCCAACAACAGTGAAGGAATGGCCGATAACTTTGCACGTCTTTTATTTGTTTTATTTACCAGGGTCACAAGTAGGCTTACATTAACACTGCAATGAAGTTACTGTGAAAATTCCCTAGTCGCCACACTCCGGCGCCTGTTCGGGTACACTGAGGGAGAATTTAGCGTGGCCAATGCACCCTAACCAGCACGTCTTTTGGACTTTGGGACGAAACAGGAGCACCTGGGGGAAACCCACGGAGACACGGGAAGAACGTGCAGACTCCACACAGACAGTGACCCAAGCCAGGAATCAAACCCATGTCCCTGGTGCTTTGAGGCAGCAGCGCCAACCACTGTGTCACCGTCAGGGCTGAAAGAGCTAATGTGCGAGATTGGAGAAACAGTACTGCCAAAATGATGATGTAAGAGAGTCACATGATTCAGAGTCACATGATTCAAGGTCACATGATTCAGAGTCTAGTGGAGAAAGTTTGTAGTTCAGACTGCGGAACACATTCACATCTGCCACATCTGTGTTCCGTTCTGGGGTCCACACCTCAGGAGGCAGTTATTGTCCAGACACATCTCTGTCTCGGCAATTGTTCCTCAGCTAGTCACAACCAACATACAACATGTGTGAGTTGGAGGGGAACTTGATGTTCTTGTGTGTCAACTCCCCATCTTCTACATTTAGGTCTGGGGATGGATAAACACTCCCATTGCAATATTACCCTCTGCACAAACCGTTCATAGAATCACAGGGCGGGAATTTCCTGCCACAATTGCCCCGAGACCGGACATTCCCGCCCGAGATCAACAGATCTTTGCATGGTCCATCGAATTTTCTGGGAATTCTGCCCATATAATTCCTACAGTGCAGAAGGAGGCTATTCAGCCCATTGAGTCTGCACTGAGTCTCTGACAGACTATTTTACCCAGGCCCATTCCCCACCTATCCCCGCAATCCCACACATGGCCAATCCACCTAACCTACACACCTTTGGATTGTGAGAGGAAACCCACGCAGACACAGGGAGAACATGCAAAAGTTTATTTATTAGTGTCACAAGTAGGCTTACATTAACATTGCAACAGTGCGGCATTCCCTCAGTACTGACCCTCTGACAGTGCAGCACTCCCTCAGCACTGACCCTCTGACAGTGCAGCACTCCCTCAGCACTGACCCTCTGACAGTGCGGCATTCCCTCAGCACTGACCCTCTGATAGTGCAACATTCCCTCAGTACTGACCCTCTGACAGTGCGGCACTCCCTCAGTACTGACCCTCTGACAGTGCGGCACTCCCTCAGCACTGACCCTCTGACAGTGCGGCACTCCCTCAGCACTGACCCTCTGACAGTGCGGCACTCCCTCAGTACTGACCCTCTGACAGTGCAGCACTCCCTCAGTACTGACGGTCTGACAGTGCAGCACTCCCTCAGTACTGACTCTCTGACAGTGCGGCACTCCCTCAGCACTGACCCCCTGACAGTGCAGCACTCCCTCAGTACTGACCCTCTGACAGTGCGGCACTCCCTCAGCACTGACCCTCTGACAGTGCAGCACTCCCTCAGCATTGACCCTCTGACAGTGTGGCACTCCCTCAGTACTGACCCTCTGACAGTGCAGCACTCCCTCAGTACTGACCCTCTGACAGTGCGGCACTCCCTTAGCACTGACCCTCTGACAGTGCAGCACTCCCTCAGTACTGACCCTCTGACAGTGCGGCACTCCCTCAGTTTTTTCATACAAGGAATAGACAGTGCAGTGCGACAGTGCCACCTGGTGTTGGCTGTTAGAAATGACAGGGAACAACAGCAAGTGTTCAGGTTACACTCATTGCATTTGATGCTTATTCTGGATTCCATTATGAGGGAGTGCTGCACTGTCAGGGGGTCAGTGCTGAGGGAGTGCCGCACTGTCAGAGGGTCAGTACTGAGGGAGTGCCGCACTGTCAGACGGTCAGTGCTGAGGGAGTGCCGCACTGTCAGGGGGTCAGTGCTGAGGGAGTGCCGCACTGTCAGAGGGTCAGTACTGAGGGAGTGCCGCACTGTCAGACGGTCAGTGCTGAGGGAGTGCCGCACTGTCAGAGGGTCAGTACTGAGGGAGTGCCGCACTGTCAGAGGGTCAGTACTGAGGGAGTGCCGCACTGTCAGAGGGTCAGTACTGAGGGAGTGCCGCACTGTCAGAGGCTCAGCACTGAGGGAGTGCCGCACTGTCAGAGGCTCAGCACTGAGGGACTGCTGTACCGTTGTATGAATCTTTGGAAGTTTCTCCCTCAGATGGTTGTGAATGTTCCATCGTTGAATATGTTTAAGGCTGTGACAGACAGATTTGCTTTCTTAGGGAATCAAGGGGGTTAGTGGGAAAATGGAGATGAAACCCAAGATCAGCCATGATCATATTGAATGGTGGAGCAGGCTTGTTGGGCCGAATGGTCTACTCCGGCTCCTATCTCTTGTGTTCTTGTGACTGCATTATTGCTGAGTAAGAATGATTGCACTGTCGATGACCCCTTCCATCACTTCACTGATGATCAAGAGTAGACTGAAGGGGCGGTAATTGGTCGGATTGGATATGGCCTGTTTCTTGGGTACAGGACATACCTGGGCAATTTTCCACATTGCTGGATAGATGCCAGTGATGTGGAGATGCCGGCGTTGTACTGGGGTGAACACAGTAAGAGTTTTAACAACACCAGGTTAAAGTCCAACAGGTTTATTTGGTAGCAAATACCCTTAGCTTTCGGAGCGCTGCTCCTTCGTCAGATGGAGTGGAAATCTGCTCTCGAACAGGGCACAGAGACACAAAATCAAGTGACAGAATACTGATTAGAATGCGAATCCCTACAGCCAACCAAATGTGGCAGCTGTACTGGAACAGCTTGGCGAGGGGCACAGCACGTTCTGGGGCATAAGGCTTCAGTCCCAGAATATTGTCAATGCCCGTAGCCTTTGCAGTATCCAGTGTCTTCAGCCATTTCTTGACATTGCGTGGAGTGAATTGAATTGGCTGAAGACTGACATCTGAGATGCTGGGGACCACTGGAGGAGGCCAAGCTGGATCATCCACTCAGCACTCCTGGCTGAAGATTGTTGCGAATGCTTCAGCCTTATCTTTTGCACTGATGTGCTGGGTTCCTCCATCATTGAGGATGGGGATGTTTCTGGAGCCTCCTCCCCCAGTGAGTTGTTTAATTGTCCACCACCATTCTCGACTAGATATGGCAGGACTGCAGAGCTTAGATCCAATCCGTTGGTTGTGGAATCGTTTAGCTCTGTCTATTGGTAACACAGTAGCACAGTGGTTAGCACTGCTGCCTCACAGCACCAGTGGACCTGGGTTCGATTCCCGGCTTGGGTCACTGTCTGTGTGGAGTCTGCCAGTTCTCCCTGTGTCTGCATGGGTTTCCTCTGGGTGCTCCGGTTTCTTCCCACACTCCAAAAGACGTGCTGGTCAGGTGCATTGGCCATGCTAAATTCTCCCTTGGTGCACCCGAACAGGTGCCGGAGTGTGGCAATTAGGGGATTTTCACAGTGATTTCATTGCAGTGTTAATGTAAGCCTACTTGTGACACTAATAAATAAACTGTCTCCGTTACACAATAATTATTATGTTTCTATTAAAGGGATCAAGGGATATGAGGAAATGGGGATCAGGATATTGAATTTGATGATCAGCCATGATCATAATGAATGGCGGAGCAGGCTCGAAGGGCCGAATGGCCTTCTCCTGCTTCTAGTTTCTATGTTTCTATCATTTGCTGTTCATGCTGTTTGGCAGGTAAATAATCCTGTGTTGTAGCTTCACCAGGTTGACACCTCATTTTTAGGTATGCTTGAATAATGTTTGATTTGATTTATTATTGCCTCTGGATTGGGATACAGTGAAAAGTATTGTTTCTTGCACGCTCTGCAGACAAAGCATACCATTCATAGAGTACATAGGGGAGAAAGAAAGGAGAGGGTGCAGAATGTAGTGTTACAGCCATAGCTAGGGTGTAGAGAAAGATCTACTTAATGCAAGGTAGGTCCATTCAAACGTCCGATGGCAGCAGGGAAGAAGCTGTCCTTGAGTCGGTTGGCACATGATCTCGGACTTTTGTGTCTTTTTTCCTGGATGGAAGAAGGTGGAAGGGAGTATGTTCAGGGTGCCTGGTGTTGCCCCTGGCATGTCTTCCTGCACTCTTCATTGAACCAGCGTCGATCCCCTGTCCCGGCGGTGATGGTAGAGTGGGGGATACGCCGGGCCATGAGGTTACAGATTGTGGTTGAGTGCAATTCTGCTGCTGCAGATGGCCCTCAGCGCCTCATGGATGCCCAGTCTTGAGTGCTAGGTCTGTTCGAAGTCTGTCTTATTCAGCACGGTGGCAGTGCCACACAACACGATGGAGGGAATCCTCAATGTGAAGATGGGACTTTGTCTCTACATGGATTGTGCGATGGTTACTCCTACTGATACTGTCATGGACAGATGCACCTGCAACTGGTTGATTGGGGAGGATGAGGTCAAGTATGTTTTTCCCTCTTGTTGCTTCCCTGAGCATCTGCCACAGACCCAGTCTAGCAGCGATGTCCTTTAGACCTGACCCGTTCAGTCTGTGGCAGTGCTACCGAGCCACTCTTGGTGATAGACATTGAAGTCCCCTCCCAGAGTACATTCTGCGCCATTGCCACCCTCAGTGCTTCCTCCAAATCATGTTCAACATGGAGGAATACTGATTCATCAGCTGTGGGTGGGCATGGGGGGGAGGAGGTGTGGAAGTGGTATCAGCAGGAGGTTTCCTTGCCCATGTTTGACTTGAGATCATGAGACTTCATGGGATTCAGAGTAAATGTTGAGGACTCCCAGAGCAACTTCCTCCTGACTGTAAACCACTGTGCCACCTTTGGTCAGTCTGTCCTTTTCGTGAGACAGGAGATATGCAGAGCCTGGCAGTGGAATGATAGATGGCAGTGCCTGGGACATGATCTGTAAGGCATGGTTCCTGGAGAATGAGTATCTCAGGCTAGTGTTTGACTCCCAGCCTTGGCACTAGCCCCCAGATGTTAGTAATGAGGAATTTGCAGTGTCAACAGGCTGGTACACCATGTCGATGCCAGGTGGTCAGTCCAGTTTCATTCCTCTTAGGCTTCATAGCTGTTTGATACAACTGAGTGGCTTTCTAGGCCATTTCAGAGAGCAGTTGAGAGTTATAGAATCATAGATTCATTACAGTGCAGAAGAAGGTCAGTTGGCCCATCGAGTCGACACAGACCACAATCCCATCCAGGCCCTATCCCCATAACCCCACGAAGGGACAAAGTAGAAAGGATCAAGAGCTTCAAGTTATTAGGTGTCCAGATCACCAACAACCTGTCCTGGTCCCCCCCATGCCGACACTATAGTTAAGTAAGCCCACCAACGCCTCAGCTTTCTCAGAAGACTAAGGAAATTTGGCATGTCAGCTACACGCTCACCAACTTTTACAGATGCACCATAGAAAGCATTCTTTCTGGTTGTATCACAGCTTGGTATGGCTCCTGCTCTGCCCAAGACTGCAAGGAACTACAAAAGGTTGTGAATGTAGCCCAATCCATCACGCAAACCAGCCTTCCATCCATTGACTCTGTCTGCACTTCCCGCTGCCTCGGCAAAGCAGCCAGCATATTTAAGGACCCCACGCACCCCGGACATTCTCTCTTCCACCTTCTTCCATTTGGAAAAGTCTGAGGTCACGTACCAACCGACTCAAGAACAGCTTCTTCCCTGCTGCTGTCAGACTTTTGAATGGACTTACCTTGCATTAAGTTGATCTTTTGCTGCACCCTGGCTATGACTGTAACACTACATTCTGCACTCTCTCCTTTCCTGCTCCCCTATGTACTCTATGAATGGTATGCTTTGTCTGTCTAGTGTGCAAGAAACAATACTGTATGTTAATACATGTGACAATAATAAATCAAATCAAATCAAATCAAATAACCCCACTTATTTACCCTGCTCGTTCTCCTGACACTAAGGGACAATTTAGCATGGCTAATAAACCTAACCTGCACATCTTTGGACTGTGGGAGGAAACCGGAGCACCCGGAGGAAACCCACGCAGACACGGGGAGAACGTGCAAACTCCACACAGACAGTGACCTGAGGCCGGAATTGAACCCGGGTCCTTGGCGCTGTGAGGCAGCAGTGCTAACCACTGTGCCAACGTGCCATCCAAACCACATTGCTGTGCTCTGGAGTCACAGGTAGGCCAGACCTGGTAAGGACGGCAGATTTCCTTCCCTAAAGAGACATTAGTGAACCAGGTGGGCAGGTGGCTTTTAACAGCAATTCCATAAGATATTTGGAGCAGAATTAAGCCATTCAGCCCATCGAGTCTGCTCTGCCATTCAATCATGGCTGACATGATTCTCACCCCCATTCTCCTGCCTTCTCCCAGTAACCCTTAATCCCTTTATTGATTAAGAACCTATTGATCTCTATCCTAAAGATATTCAATGACCTGGCCTCCTCTGTGGCAATGAGGTGACTATAAAATTCAGTAATTTTATAGACACCATTACTAACTTTTTATTCTAAGTTTATTGAATTAATTGAATTTAATTAGCTGCCATAGTGAGATTTGAACATAGAGCAGTCAGTCAGACCTTTGTTTTGCCAGTCCAGTGACAGTATTCAGCCACCCCCATACCAGCTCTTGTCTACCATGGTTGCTGGAGTTTACACAGGAAGATGGTCAGAATAACCTTATGAGTTGCTGCCATGAATGTCTTTTCCGCCTCGTACCCTGTACACAAAATCACCAATTGCATTACATAACTCGACCCAAAGGACCTTCGATGCAACTGAAGGTGTGACCCCGATAACATTTAAATTGGGCCAAGACCATCTGTGTTGTGAAACCACAGGCTCAGTGTGAAACTTCCTACTGTAGAAAATTATTCAGTTCCTTTCAAAGGCGTGCAGTAACGGCAAGCGCAAAGGAGATTAAATGGGTGGGGTTTTCCGATTGCATCTGCCCCGAGACCCTATATTCCCACCCAAGGTCAACGAATGGTCTGTCAAATTTTCCATCCCGCCTGCTACAATGTGATATTATCACTAGATTATTAATCCAGAAACCCATGGGGGCCCAGGTTCGAATCCCGCCACGGCAGATGGTAGAATTTTCCATAGAGCAGCCCTTGCCTCCATTCAACTGCCCAGTTTCCCGAATCCTGGGAAATTTAAACTGGGAATGAAATCAGAGGCAACCAGCCCCATTATAATATTTAAATGAGATTCCTGCTCCTGAGAGGGGATTGGTTGCTGAACCCGAAGAGGCTGGCTTTGAGGTAGGTTAGATCTGCGGTTGAGATGTTTTAAAACTTTTACATTATGATTGACACAAACTGACCCATATTCAAATCACTCTCTGGTATCGACTCTGCCAAGCTCTTAATCCCCTTCCAGCTTCGCAACATTCCTGGGGCCTCTGCGCTCCTGAATTCTGGCCTCCCTGATCGCTCTGTGCCTTGAGCTGCCTTGGTCCACTTGAGCTCAAGCTCCTGAATTTCAAAGAACAAAGAATATTACAGCACAGGAACAGGCTTTTTGGCCCTCCAAGCCTGCACCGACCATGCTGCCCTTAAGTAAAACCTCCTACTCTTCCAGGGACCATATCCCCCGATCCCCATCCTATTCATGTATTTGCCCCTTAAAAGTCACTATCATATCCGCTTCCACTACCTCCCCCGGCAGTGAGTTCCAGGCACCCACCACCCTCTGTGTAAAAAACTTGCCTCATACATCTCCTTTAAACCTTGCCCCTTGCACCTTAAACCTATGCCCCCTAGTAATTGACTCTTCCACCCTGGGAAAAAGCTTCTGAATATTCACTCTGTCCATGCCCCTCATAATCTTGTAGACTTCTGTTGCCTCTCTGAACCCCTCCACCCTCCGTCCTCCTTTAAGACACTCCTTAAATGCTTCCTCATTGGCCCGGATTTTGGTCGTCTGACCTAATTGTCGTAAAATCCCACCCGAGGCCAATGGAGAATTCCATTCTGCGACCCTCGCCCACCCCGGGAGGGGTGGGGGGGGGGGGGTGGTAAAAGTCTGGCCAATATCTCCTTGTGTGGCTCAGTCTTAAATCTTTTTGCTCTAACAATCACGTGAAGTACATTGGGATGTTAAAGGTTGAAGGGGGAAAAATATACAGATGGGTACACATAAGATGGTTGCCTGGCACACAAACAGTCACCTGGGAAAGTGACATTAAACGGGCACTGACTTTCAGTACAGACAGCCACCTGAGATTAAAACATAAAGGACAGAGAGCTATTCAAAGTTAAACATGCAGGAATCAAATCCTACAGGAAACCAGCCAGGGCTTAAGGATAAGGACAATAGGGGTAGATAATGAGATTAGCTACAGGTGGGATCGGGAGTACATAACTGAAGGAAAACCAATTACTGGAAATTACGATATGAATAGGCCGAACCTAAAACCATTGATGGCCACTGACATAGGAAATGTATCCATTCATAAGACAATGCGATGTTAACATGTTCATGTCTGTATCTGTCTGTATTTGTCTATAACAATGTGTTAACGATCGATCACCTACTTGATTACAACAATGTGATAATGGTTAGATGTTCGGTCCATCTATTGTGTAAAGGGTATAAAGATGGACTGCTCCTATTGTCTCATTGAGAGAAGGTTTGCTGCTTGTTAGTGCCTTTTCTCCACGAAGCTTCGTTAAAATACAACTGTATTCTTGAAACCTTCAAGCCTGACTCAGTGGTACATTTCCCACAACAAGGTGCTACATAAATGCAAGCTTGGGCCCGATTTTGACTCTATGCAAATGAAGGGGATTGCAATGGGTTAAAATCAGGCAAAAATGATTGTTGCTGTAATTATTGTGTTAGTGAGTTAAATGTGCCCGCAATGTCTGTGACCTTTCACAGAACTTCGAAAATGTTATGGATATAATTTGAGGTCGCGAAAACGTTATACAAGCAGAGTCTGACACTTTCTGTTTCGTTCGCCACACATCTGTTTGACCGAGAGTATTTTTAGCATTTTCCATTTATATTACCAACTTGTGGCGTATTTATCTGAACAAACGGACAATTTAGTCACATTGGGTATTCAAATCAGAGAATGTTACAGCACAGAAGGAGGCCATTTGGCCCATTGTGTCTGTACTGGCTCTTTGGAAGAGCGATTTATTAAGTCTCACTCTCTCTCTTACTTTGCTACAATGTTTGATTCAGTCTTCACCCACTCACACACTGGGAAATCGGAGAAAGCAGAATCCCTGGCAGAGGGTGTACGAAATTTGTAGATGGACATGGATAGGTTGAGTGAATGGGCAAAAATCTGGTGGATAGAGTATAATGTGGGAAAATGTATCCATTTTGGCTGTAGAATCATAGAATCCTACAGTGCAGAAGGAGGCCATTCAGCCCATCGAGTTTGCACCGACCACAATCCCACCCAGGCCCTATCTCTATAACGTCATGGATTTTCCCCAGCTAATCCCCCTGACACCAATGGGCAGTGCCAAGGGGGTGGGGCCTGATGGGGGTGCGGTTTAATGGGGGCAGGGCCTGATGGGGGTGGGGCCTGATGGAGGTGGGGCCTGATGGAGGCGGGGCCTGATGGAGGCAGGGCCTGATGGGGCAATCGGTGAGGGCGGGGGTGGGGGTCCCACTATCACTCTGCAGTTGGGATCGGTGGGGAAGGGAGGGAGGCCAGCGATTGGAGCTGGCCATCGGGGTGGGGAGTGGGGACAGCCTGCTGGGGGGGGGGATGTAGGCAGCAGGGAATTGGGGTCAGCACTTTGAGGGGTGGGACCGGGACTGTGGGGGGGGGGGGGGGATGCTGGAGATCAGGGCAGGTCAGGAGGTGGTGGGGGTTCAGGGCTGGCCTAGGCATATTCGGGGGGGCCAGCTATCAGGCCATGGAGGGGTGAGAGGGCTGGCAATGTGGAGGTCACAAGGCTGGCCAGCGATCGGGAGGCTGGCAGACTGGGGCATGTGCTGATCTCGGCGCTGACAGATCAGCGCATATGCAACGGCCCACTCAGCGCTGTACTGCTGGCCTCTCCAGCGGGGATAGGCCCCGACCCCAATTTTCAACTTGATTTATGGGATCTTCTCTGAACTTCCACTAAACAAAAGTGTGATTTATTCCAGTTTTCATGCGAATTCGACACTTAGAATTTTTTGGGAGAATCGCCCCCAATGTGTGAAGCTTTGGTCTCCTTATTTAAGGAAGTGTGTAAATGTGCTGGAGGGGGTTCACTAGGTTGGTATTTGGAATGAACGGATTGTATTATGAGGAAAGGTTGGACAGACTGAGATGAGGAGAATTATTTCTGTCAGAGTTGTGTGACTTTGGAACTCTGCCTCAGAGGACAGTGGAGGCACGGGGTCCTTGACTGTTTTAAAGATGGAGGTAGATGGATTCTTGGTAGACAAGGGGAATCAATGGTTATCGGGGTTGATGGGAATGTAAACCTAGAAATACAAACACATCGGTCATGATCTTATCGAATGGCGGAACAGGTTTGAGGGGCTGAATGGCCTAATTCTGCTCCTATTTCATGTGTCCGTATGCACCCATCACAGTAAGATTGTTATAGCCTTCAAGTTAAAGTAAAGTCTACAACATTAATAGAGAAAATTTCATTTGAAAGAATATAAGAAATAGGAGCTGAGTCCACGAAAGGATCAGCCATGATCTTATTGATTGGCGGAGCAGGCTCGAGGGGCCAGATGGCCTACTCCTGCTTTTAGTTCTTATCTTCTTATCATAGGCCCCCCCCCCCCCCCCCCCACCTCAACGCCTTCACCCCAGGAACCGCTAGGAGTGATGGCGGCCCATCAATCCTACTCCACTATTCAATACGATCATGGCTGGTTTTGGGCTTCAACTCAATTTTCTTGCCCGCCCCCATCTATCTATCTCACAGCCTTAAACATACTCAATGATGGAACATCCACAACTCTCTGGGTTAGAGAATTCCAAACATCCACAACCCTTTGAGTGAAATAATTTTTTCTTATCCAAACCCTCAATCATCAATCTCTTATTCTGAGACTGTTTTAGATTCCCCGACCAATGAAACAATCTCTCAGCACCCATCCTATCAAACCCCCTCACAATTTTGTAGGTTGTAGTGAGATTGTCTCATTCTTCTAAACTCCAGAGAATATGGGCACAATTTACTCAGCCTCTCATCAGACCTCATAGAAACATATCAGATTATGAAGGGAATAGATAAGATAGAAGCAGGGAGGTTGTTTCCACTGGCGGGTGAAACTCGAACTAGGGAGCATGGCTTCAAAATAAGGGGGAGCAGATTTAGGACTGAGTTGAGGAGGAACTTCTTCACCCAAAGTGTTGTGAATCTGTGGAATTCCCTGCCCAATGAAACAGTTGAGGCTACCTCATTGAATGTTTTTAAGGCAAGGATAGGTATATTTTTGAACAGTAAAGGATTAAGGGTTATGGTGAGCGGGCGGGTAAGTGGAGCTGAGTCCACGAAAGGATCAGCCATGATCTTATTGATTGGCGGAGCAGGCTCGAGGGGCCAGATGGCCTACTCCTGCTTTTAGTTCTTATCTTCTTATCATAGGCCACCCCCCCTCCCCCCAAACGCCCTCACCCCAGGAACCAATTTAGTGAACCTTCACAGTACCGCCTCCAATGCAAGTATATATTTTCTTGAATTGGAGACCAAAACTGCACACAGTATTCTAGATGTGGTCTCACCAAAACCCTGTATAATTGTAGCAGGATTTCATTATTTCTGCCCTCCTTGGCCAAAATGCCATTTGCCTTCCTAAAGCCAAAATAAATAGCAGGAGATATTTTATGAAGAGTATTTGCATTAGGGTGCAGTAAGAGTTATATTTCTGATATAGTAATCTAAAAGCTTAAGCTAATGATTCACAGACATGTGTTCAAACTCCCAAGGTAACTGTGGAATTTAAATGCAGTTGATTAAATAAATCTGGAAGTATAAACTAGTATTAGTAATAGTGACCATGGAACCACTGGCTTATCGTAAAAACTGGTTTATCAGATGCTATGGGAGAGAAATCTACCATCCTTACCCAGTCTGCCCCACGTATAACTTCAGACCCAGCAATTTGATTGAAGAACTTCCCTCGAAAATGGTTTAATAAGCCACTCAATTGTATGAGATGGATAATAAATGGCAGCCATGCCTGAGACCCGTGAATAAGGTCGCCAACCTTCCCGGATTGATTTGATTTAACTTATTGTTGTCACATGTATTAACATACAGTGAAAAGTATTGTTTCTTGCGTGCTATACAGACAAAGCATACCGTTCATAGAGAAGGAAAGGAGAGAGTGAAGAATATAGTGTTACAGTCAAAGCTAGAGTGTAGAGAAAGATCAACTTAATGCAATGGTAAGTCCATTCAAAACTCTGACAGCAGCAGGGAAGAAGCTGTTCTTGAGTGGGTTGGTACGTGACCTCAGACTTTTGTATCTTGACCCAAAGTCTCTAGAAATTGAAGATCAAATGGCACGGTAGCACAGTGGTTAGCACTGCTGCCTCACAGCGCCAGGGACCCGGGTTCGATTCCTGGCTCGGGTCACTGTCTGTGTGGAGTTTGCACATTCTCCTCGTGTCTGCATGGGTTTCCTCCGGGTGCTCCGGTTTACTACCAAATTCTGAAAGACGTGCTGGTTAGGTGCATTGATCCAAACAGGCAATGGACTGTGGTGACTGGGGGAATTTCACAGTAATTTCATTGCAGTGTTAATGTAAGCCTTAATTTACTTGTTGTCAATCTTCAGCACATGCTGTGTGTGACCCTGCAGAAAACTCGTGACATTGAAAAAGATTGCGTCTCCGTCATTTTCTTTGAACATTTCTTTTTACCCCAGACATAAAAAATATTGAGGGGAGGCTGTTTGGCCAATGGTCATGCATCATCCAATGTTGGGTAATAAGTCTTTTGGCTTCCCAGTTAGTGTAGGAAGGCAGTATGTCACAAACGCAACGCAAACTGGAGAAACAGCATCTCATCTTCCAGCTAGGTACTTTACAGCCTTCCGTCCTCAACATCGAATTCAACAACTTCAGGTGATTAGCTCTACCCCACCTCAACACCTTTGTTTTTATTTCATTTCATTTTTTTTATTGTTCTCTACCTTTTATTTCTATATTGTCTTTCTTCATTTTTCTTCCCCCCCCCACTCTTTCCCCCTACTTTATCCCCCCTTTCCTGACCTTTACTCCCCCTTTGCTTCCCCTTTCCCCCTTTTTCTAAATGTTACCTCACTCCCACCCATTCCCCCCACACCCCCCACATCTTCATCTGTCACAACTTACCCTCTGATTTCAGCTTCTCTGCCATTTGGCATTCACACCCTTTATTCTCTTTACGGACTGCTATTACCAGTCTTTTCCCCCGGCTATGACTCATCTATGACGCCTCTCGGAAGAAGTGATCACAGTATGGTTGAATTTAAAATACAGATGGAGGGTGAGAAGGTAAAATCCAATACCAACGTCTTGTGCTTAAACAAAGGAGACTACAATGGGATGAGGGAGGAGTTGGCTAAGGTAGACTGGGAGCAAAAACTTTATGGTGGGACAATTGAGGAACAGTGGAGAACTTTCAAAGCGATCTTTCACACTGCTCAGCAAAAGTATATACCAGTGATAAGGAAGGACTGTAGAAAAAGAGATAATCAGCCATGGATATCTAAGGAAATAAAGGAGGGTATAAAATTGAAAGAAAATGCATACAAAGTGGCAAAGATTAGTGGGAAACTAGAGGATTGGGAAATCTTTAAAGGTCAGCAGAAAGCCACGAAAAAAGCAATAAAGAAAAGTAAGATCGATAATGAGAGTAAACTAGCTCAGAATATAAAAACAGATAGCAAAGGTTTCTACAAATATATAAAACGAAAAAGAGTGGCGAAAGTAAACATTGGTCCTTTAGAGGATGAGAAGGGGGATGTAATAACTGGAAATGAGAAAATGGCTGAGGCATTGAACAGGTATTTTGTGTCGGTCTTCACAGTGGAAGACACAAATAACATGCCAAAAATTGAACACAAGGAGGCAGGTGAGGACCTAGAAATGATCATTATCACGAAAGAAGTAGTGTTGGGCAAGCTAATGGGGCTAAAGGTAGACAAGTCTCCTGGTCCTGGTGGAATGCATCCCAGGGTACTAAAAGAGATAGCTGGGGAAATAGCAAATGCACTAGTGGTAATTTACCAAAATTCGCTGGACTCTGGGGTGGTTCCTGCAGATTGGAAAACAGCAAATGTGATGCCACTGTTTAAAAAGGTGGGTAACTATAGCCTGGTTAGCTTAACATCTGTAGTAGGGAAAATGCTTGAACCTATCATCAAGGAAGAAATAGCGAGACATCTGGATATAAATTGTCCCATTGGTGAGACGCAGCATGGGTTCATGAAGGGCAGGTCATGTTTGACGAATTTGGTGGAATTCTTTGAGAACATCAGATGCGGAGTGGACAATGGGGAATCTGTGGATGTGGTGTATCTGGATTTCCAGAAGGCATTTGACAAGGTGCCGCACCAAAGACTGCTGCATAAGATAAAGGTGCATGGTGTTACGGGTAATTAGCATGGATAGAGGATTGGTTAATGGGTGTTTTTCTAGTTGGCGATCAGTGACTAGTGGTGTACCTCAGGGATCAGTGTTGGGACCGCAATTGTTTACGATTTACATAGATGATTTGGAGTTGGGGACCAAGTGTAATGTGTCAAAATTCGCAGATGACAGTAAGATGAGTGGCAGAGCAAAGTGTGCAGAGGACGCTGAAAGTCTGCAAAGGAACATAGATAGTCTAAGTGAGTGGGCAAGGGTCTGATAGATGGAGTACAATGTTGGTAAATGTGAGGTCATCCATTTTGGTAGGAATAACAGCAAAATGGAATATTATTTAAATGGTAAAAAATTGCAGCATGTTGCTGTGCAGAAGGACCTGGGTGTCCTTGTGCAAGAATCACAAGGAGTTGGTTTGCAGGTGCAGCAGGTAATTAAGAAGGCAAATAGAATTTTGTCCTTCATTGCTAGAGGGATGGAGTTTAAAAACAACGAGGTTATGTTGCAGCTGTATAAGGTGCTGGTGAGGCCACACCTGGAGTACTGTGTACAGTTTTGGTCTCCTTACTTGAGAAAGGATATACTGGCACCGTAGGGAGTGCCGAGGAGATTCACTGGGTTGATTCCGGAGTTGAGAGGGTTGGCTTATGAGGAGAGACTGAGTAGACTGGGGCTATACTCATTGGAATTCAGAAGAATGAGGGGAGATCTTATAGAAACATGTAAGATTATGAAGGGAATAGATAAGATAGAAGCAGGGAAGTTGTTTTCATTGGTAGGTGAAACTAGAACTAGGGGGCATGGCCTCAAAATAAGGGAGAACAGATTTAGGACTGAGTTGAGGAGGAATTTCTTCACACAAAGGATTGTGAATCTGTGGAATCCCCTGCCCAGTGAAGCAGTTGAGGCTAACTCATTGAATATTTTTAAGGCAAGCTTAGATAGATTTTTGAGCAGTAAAGGAATTAAGGGTTATGGTGAGCGGGCGGGTAAGTGGAGCCGAGTCTACGAAAAGATCAGCCATGATCTAATTGAATGGCGGAGCAGGCAAGAGGGGCCAGAACTGCTCCTAGTTCTTATGTTCTTATTTTTCATTCCCTCACCTCGCAGTATAAATGTCTCCCACTTTCTATGCCTTTTAGCTTTGACAAAGGGTCATCTGGACTCGAAACATCAACTCTTTTCTCTCCTTACCGATGTTGCCAGACCTGCTGAAATTTTCCAGCATTCTTTTTTTTGGTTTCAGTATGTCACAAAGATGGCCGACCAACAACTTGAGGAGGAAAGCAAGTCATGTGACCTTCGGGAATACACTTAGTCACAGGTAGAAACCCTACTTGTGGATGAATTTTGTTTTGAGAAAAGAGCTATGTGGAGTTTGCATGTTCTCCCCATGTCTGCGTGGATTTCCACCGGGTACTCCGGTTTCCTCCATATTCTGAAAGACGTGCTGGTTAGGTGCATTGACCCAAACAGGCACCGGACTGTGGCTACTAAGGGAATTTCACAGTAACGTCATTGCAGTGTTAATGTAAGCCTTACTTGTGACTAATAAATAAACTTTAAACTTTTAGCCTTTCATGACTTCAGGATGTCCCAGTGCACTTTACAGCCAATTAACTTTTGTTTTGGAGTAAATTCTCTGTTATCATATCGGAAACACAATGACCACTTTGTACAGAGTGAGGTCTCACAAACAGCAATGTGACAATGACTGGGGTAATATATTTGAATGACTGGTTGGGCAGTGGTTAGCACTGCTGCCTCACAGTGCCAAGGGACTCGGGTTTGACGCCTGGCTTGGGTCACTGTCTGTGTGGAGCTTGCACGTTCTCCAAGTGTCTGTGTGGGTTTCCTCCGGGTGCTCCGGTTTCCTCCCACAGTCCAAAGATGTGCAAGTGAGGTGGATTGGTTGTAGTAAATTGCCCCTTAGTGTCCAAAGATATGTGTGTTAGGAGGATTAGTGGGATAAATGTGCAGGGTTACAGGGATAAGGCAAGGGATTGGACCATGTTCTGTTGGAAAGCCGGTGCGGACCCAATGGGCCAAATGGCTTCCTTCTGCACTGTCGTGATTCTATGATTCTATGATTTTGGTTGAGAGATAAATATTGACTAGGACATCATTGAGAACTCCCTTCCCACGTGCCCTATTGTTCTTGAATTATCAAACCAGTCAGCCAACCTTGGCTTTCATACATGTAGTTGGCACAGTGATTCTCAAATATGAAAATCACATGTTCTTCCTTTCTGCTTGTGACCAGTTTCTAAAGTTTTGTAACTTCCCGCCTAATGTTCCACTTCCCTTTTTCTCCTTCCAACTCAAACCACTTCTCTAATCTCTCATGCACATGCAATTGGGACCATGGTTGCCTCTTGGTCAATAGGATTACAGTGAGAGACACTCAGAGAATGAACTGGGGGTTCGTCTTAGGCACTTGTTCCCACGTTCTCCTCAAGGGAAAACAATGTAATCCTACTTCCAATTATGCCTTGGAAACAACCACGAAGAAACGGTAACATATCTTCGTTGTGCTGCATAAAGCGGTGTCCAGTGGGGGTAGACATCAAATTGTTGCCTGCCCGGTTTTATCAAAGGAAAACCTAAGATTAGGAGGGAAGAAGACGCTGAAGTGTGGCAAGCGAAGGGTGGGTGGGTGGGGGGGAAACATAAGAACCAGGGAGGAGATGAGAAGAATCTTTTGTTCCATCTGAAATGATGATAGAAGCTGGTTCAATAATAACTTTCAACAGGGATAAATACTTGGAAGGAAAGGTTTTTGGGGCAATGCAGAAAAGGCCAGTGGAGCTGGGACTCATTAGATATCTCCATCAAAGAGCCAAAACAGGCATGATGGGCTAAATGACCTCCCTCTGTACCATCTAATTCTATTTTAAGTGGGAAATAGTATGATATATCTAGGTTTCAAGCTGTGAGGCACTTTGGTAGGGATAGGCGGTTGTATGGACAGTCATCAGTAACAGTACGACTCACAAGCAAAATAATTCAGCACCATCTTATTGCCTGTTGGCTGATTCATCCATCCTGTCTCAGCTTTACGCCCACTGTCCCCAATAACATTATCTTCACACAATCCCAGCCTCCACTATCACACATTGATTTTCCGATAAACAGTTGAACGGTTTAAATTAGCATTCTAAAACTTTACAAACATGTCAGACTCTCTCTTTAATTTCACCCCCAACCTCCATCGGCCCAAAGATCCCCCATTCCCCCAAGGTATTAATAAGTCGCCTCTTCCCGACTAAGATATCATCATGAAAATCGGATTCATAAATCTAATTGTGCGGTGTAAATGAGGTAGATTTCTTTCAGAAGCAATACTTTGGGGATGATGACTTGAGGTATGCTGTAGTTTAACTTGAGAGGAACAGTTGATTTTCTTTGCTTTCAGCTCTGAGGAAGGGTCACCCAGACTCAAAACGTTGGCTCTATTCTCTCTCCACAGATGCTGTCAGGCCTGCTGAGTTTCTCCAACATTTTCTGTTTTAGTTTGAGTTGATTTTGGGTCTGTGGTTCCCAAAAATCTCCAATACTGGGATTTTCCTCAGTTCTACCTGAGTCACTTGCAGATTAGAATCATAAAACCCCTACAGTGCAGAAGGAGGCCATTTGGCCCTTCGAATCTGCACCGACCGCAATCCCCCCCCAAGCCCTATTCCCGTAACCCACACATTTACCCTGCTAATCCCCCTGACACTAAGGGTCAATTTAGCATGGCCAGTCCACCTAACCCGCATATCTTTGGACTGTGGGAAGAAACCGGGGCACCCGGAGGAAACCCACGCAGACACGGGGAGAACGTGCAAACTCCACACAGACAATCACCCGAGACCAGAATTGAACCCGGGTCCCTGGCGCTGTGAGGCGGCAGTGCTAACCACCATGCCACCTTGCTGCCCACGATTGATTGATGGAGATTGATGGTCATCAACTTGTTGAGGTTATTGCTGCCACATTGAATTACTTGGATGGTAGAAGGAGAAGGAGGTATGTATTTGGATGTTTACGAGTTCAGGCATTTGCTGAATATTAATCCTTTTTGTTTATGAAGGTTGGTATGAGAAGTCTGTAAACGCATGGATAAAATCTTCAGTGTTCTGTGCTCTGGGAAACCCAGTCATTCAGTGAAAGAACATGTATTGAAAATATCAAAGTTGCTGCTCTTGTATAACTGGTATTAGTTACTTGCTTGATTATATCTACAAACTGCTAATTGGCAGAACTCAACATCTCAGTCAGGAAAGAGGGCAGAAAGTCTGACAACGCAACAAGTGTGTGGGTGTTTTTTTATATTCATGGGATGTGGGTGTCACTGTCTGAGCCAGCATTTATTGCCCATTCCTAATTGCCCTTGAACTAAGCAGCTTCCTAGGCCATCTTGGACGTCGTCAGCCGCGTCGCAAAATCCAACAGTGGCTTCGATTACGCTGGACCAGCCCAGGCCTCACCAACTCGCCAGGTCCATGATGGACATCGAGGTAAACGGTCGCACTACAAACTGTTTATTTGACTGTGGGAGTACGGAGAGCTTTATTCACCCTAACACAGTGAGTTGCTACGCCCTTTCAGTACTGCCAGTGAAGCAAATGATCTCCATGGCTTCAAAGTCCCACTCGGTGGATGTCCTCGGGTACTGGGTGGCGACCCTGACTGTACGGGGCACAGTGTACAAAAATTTCAGGCTCCTCGTGCTGCCACAACTCTGCGCTGCCGTACTCCTGGGGCTAGATTTCCTGAGTCACCTTAACAGCGTCACCATGGAGTATAATGGGCCCTTTCCCCCGCCCTCCGTTTGCAATCAGCAGTTCTTAGATCGCCCACCGTGCACCACCTGCAGCCTCTCAACCCTTAAAGTCGTCCCTCCCTCACTGTTCGAAAATCTCACCCCCGATTGCAAGCCCATCGCCACCAAGACCAGAAGGTACAGTGCTGGAGATAGAGCTTTTATCAGGTCCAAAGTACAACGGCTCCTAGGGGAGGGGATCATTGAGGCCAGTACCAGCCCCTGGAGAGCCCAAGGAGTAGTTGTTAAGACTGGGGAGAAACATCGCATGGTCATTGACTACAGTCAGACCATTAACCGCTACACGCAGCTGGACGCGTGCCCTCTTCCCCGCATATCTGACATGGTTAATCAGATTGTGCAATATCGGGTGTTCTCCACCATCGACTTAAAATCTGCATACCACCAGCTCCCTATCCGCCTGGAAGACCGCCAATATACTGCCTTCGAGGCGGATGGCTGCCTCTATCACTTCCTTAGGGTCCTCTTCGGCGTCACCAACGGGGTCTCGGTTTTCCAGCGTGAGATGGACCAAATGGTAGACCAGAACGGGCTGCGGGCCACCTTCCCGTACCTGGATAACGTCACCATCTGCGGCCATGATCAGCAGGACCACGACGCCAACCTCCACAAATTCCTCCACACCGCCATACTCCTAAATCTGACCTATAATAAGGAGAAGTGCATATTCCGCACGCACTGCCTCGCCATCCTTGGTTGTGTTGTGGAAAACGGGGTCATCGGTCCCGATCCTGACCACATACATCCCCTCCTGGAACTCCCCCTCCCCACCAGCCTCAAAGCACTGAGGAGATGCCTGGGCTTCTTCTCGTATTATGCCCAGTGGGTCCCCAATTATGCGGATAAAGCCCGTCCGCTCATCAAATCCACCTCTTTTCCCCTGACGGCAGAGGCTCGCCTGGCCTTCGACCGCATCAAAGCTGACATCGCGAAGGCCACGATGCACGCTGTAGACGAATCCATCCCGTTCCAGGTGGAGAGCGATGCGTCTGACTTCGCCCTAGCCGCCACCCTTAACCAGGCGGGCAGACCCGTGGCCTTCTTCTCACGAACCCTCCAAGGCCCTGAAATTCGACACTCCTCTGTCGAAAAGGATGCCCAAGCCATAGTGGAAGCTGTACGGCACTGGCGCCACTACTTAGCCAGTAAACGATTCACCCTACTCACGGACCAACGGTCAGTTGCATTCATGTTTAACAACACGCAGCGGGGCAAGATCAAAAATGATAAAATATTGAGGTGGAGAATCGAGCTTTCCACCTACAATTACGACATCTTATACCGGCCCAGGAAGCTCAATGAGCCCCCAGACGCCCTGTCCCGGGGAATATGTGCCAGCACACAAATAGACCAATTGCAGACTCTCCACAACGACCTCTACCACCCGGGGGTCACCAGGTTTTTTCACTTCATTAAAGCCTGTAACCTGCCCTACTCCATTGAGGAAGTCAGGTCTATAACCAGACACTGCCAGGTCTGCGCAGAGTGCAAGCCGCACTTCTATCGGCCAGACAGAGCACACCTCATAAAGGCCACCCGCCCTTTCGAACGCCTAAGCGTCGACTTCAAAGGCCCCCTCCCCTCTTCTGACCGCAACATATACTTCCTCAATGTCATCAACGAATATTCACGTTTCCCCTTCGCTATTCCCTGCCTGGATATGACCTCTGCCACGGTCGTCAGGGCCCTGCACAGCCTCTTCACCCTGTTCGGTTTCCCTAGCTAAATCCATAGCAACCGGGGTTCCTCCTTTATGAGTGATGAGCTGCGACAGTACCAGCTCTCCAAAGGCATAGCCTTGAGTAGGACCACCAGCTACAACCCCAGGGGGAACGGACAGGTAGAGAGGGAGAATGCAACAGTCTGGAAGGCCATTTTACTAGCTCTGAGGTCTAAAGGTTTTCCAGTCAACCGCTGGCAAGAGGTCCTCCCTGATGCACTACACTCAATTAGATCACTCCTTTGCAGCTACCAATGCTACCCCTCACGAAAGAATGTTTGTTTTCCCCAGAAAGTCCTCCTCGGGGACCTCACTACCATCATGGCTGACGTCCCCAGGCCCTGTCCTGCTCCGGAAACACGTGAGGACCCATAAGTCGGACCCCCTGGTCGAAAGGGTCCAACTCATCCACGCCAACCCCCAATATGCCTATGTGGCGTACCCCGACGGGCGGGAGGACACGGTCTCTATTTGAGACCTGGCACCCGCAGGTGCCCCATAGACCACGACGACCCACAACCCCACACCCCCAACCCCTGTATACAGCACGCCTGAGCCCCAGGAGCCGCCACCACACACCTGACAATCGGAAGGGACTACAGACGACTCGAGCGACTACGGCCTGGCACCTGAACCAACACCGCGGCCACTGGAACCGACACCACAACCGGCACTACGGCGGACGCAGCGGCAGATCAAGCCCCCAGAGAGACTAAATTTGTAAATTTGTAATTCTGTAAACATCACTCCACCCACCTCACCCCCGCTGGACTCTTTTTTAAAAACAGGGGGTGAATGTGGTAAACCACTGTTAGCTTATTGCCTGTGTGTGTGTGTGTGACATGCCTGGACATGCCCCTGCCAGCCCTGCCTGAGACTCCTCCCCCCCCGGTCCAGGTATAAAGGTGACTGCTCCCCACCTCCTGCCTCAGTCTCTGGACCAGTTCATCGGCATGGGTGTGCTCCAAGTCTTTTGCTAATAGAAGCCTATTTGTTCTTGCATACAAACTAGTCTTTGCTTGATTGATGGTGCATCACCACCGTGTCGCACATAGGCCATGGTGGGATTTGAACCCAGAGCATTACTAGTCCAGTGACAATACCATTATGCCACCACCTCCTCTTCATTGCACAATGTACCATTTACAGCCCAATTACATATTTGTTTTTGTGATTGGAAGGTTGTTTCCAGTGGAGTTCCACAGGTCTCAGTACTTGGTCCCTTGGTTTTCATGTTCCTTTTGTACACAGCAAGCTGGAGAGGACCATACCGTGAGTAGAACAGCTCAAACGTTTCTTACAGCTATCAAAGATCTTTGTTAAATCAAAACTCTTCATTCGCAACAGCAAAACCATAGAACATAGAACAGTATAGCACAGGAACGGGCCTTCAGCTTACAAAAGTGTGCTGAACCTGACGCCAAATTAAACTAATCCCTTCTGCCTAGCCTTGCTCCATATCCCGCTATTCCTTGCATATTCATGTGCTTATCTAAAAGCCCTTTACCACCCCTATCATATCTGCTTGCACCACCATCCCTGGCAGCGTGTTCCAGACACCTACCACCCTCTGTGTAAAACACTTGCCCCTCACATCTCCTTTGAACTTTCCCCCTCTTACCTTAATTGCATGGCCCCTAGTATTAGACATTTCAACTCTGGGAAAAAGTTTCTGACTGTCAACCCTATTTGTGCCTCTCATAATTTCACAGACTTCTACCAGGTCTCCCCTCAGCCTCCGCCGCTCCAGAGAAAACAACCCTAGTTTGTCCATCCTCTCCTTACAATTCATACCCTCTAATCCTTGAAAACTCCTTGAAAATGTTAGGGCGGCACGGTGGCACAGTGGTTAGCACTGCTGCCTCTCAGCGCCAGGGACCCGGGTTTAATTCCTGACTTGGGTCACTGTCTGTGCAGAGTCTGCATGTTCTCCCCATGTCTGCATGGGTTTCCTTCAGGTATTCTGGCTTCCTCCGGGTGCTCTGGTTTCCTCCCACAGTCCAAAAGACAAGGAACAAAGAAAATTACAGCACAGGAACAGGCCCTTCGGCCCTCCAAGCCTGCATCGACCATGCTGCCCGTTGGAACTAAAACCCTTTACTTTTCCGGGGACTATATCCCTCCATTCCCACCCTATTCATGTATTTGTCAAGACGCCCCTTAAAACTCACTTTTGTATCTGCTTCCACTACCTCCCCTGGCAGCGAGTTCCAGGCACCCACCACCCTCTGTGTAAAAAACTTGTCTCGTACATCTTCTTTAAACCTTGCCCCTCGCATCTTAAAACTATGCTCCCTAGCAATTGAACCTTCCACTCATAGGCTTCTACAAGGTCTCCCCTCAGCCTCTGCTGCTCCAGAGAAAACAACCCTAGTTTGTCCATCCTCTCCTTACAATTCATACCCTCTAATCCTTGAAAACTCCTTGAAAATGTTAGGGTGGCACGGTGGTATGAAGCCTATCCACTCTGTCCATGTCCCTCATAATCCTGTAGACTTCAATCAGGTCGCCCCTCAGCCTCCGTCCTTCCAGTGAGAACAAACCAAGGTTCTCCAGACAGGCTGGTTAGGGTGCATTGGCCATGCTAAATTCTCCCTCAGTGTACTCGAACAGGCGCCGGAGTGTGGCGACTGGGGGATTTTCACAATAACTTCATTGTAGCGCTAATGTAAGCCTACTTGTGACACTAATACTTAAACTTAAACTTAGATGGGGCATACTTTAAACCGAAGACTCGACAGGGCATAAATCATACTACATTTTCTAACAGTGGTTAGAACGCTTTGAAATCAAGCGAAGGAAAATTTTGCGCAGGGAACTGCTGTGATGTGGAATGTGTTGCTTGAAAGGTTGGTGGAAGCCAAAATAGCAAATTTCAAAAGCGAATTGATTAAACACTCAAAGGGGGGAAAAAATTGCAAGTCTGTAGGAAAAGAACTGAGATGTAAGATTAAAAATAATCTTCGTCAAATAGTCAGCGCAGCTATTTCACTCTGTAAGACTATGAATCAAATCACAGGAACTGACGTTGCAATTTCTGACTCTGGTCTCTGAACAGAGAGAACTCTACAAGCAGTGGGTTGCGCTTATCCATGGAACAACATCTCTGAAGTAACGGCTGTCTGTCACTTAATAACCTGTCAGAGGGGTAGTTGTCATATCCCAATGTATCATTGAAAACCTTTGATGCAAATTTGCAATTTCCAAATGTTAACTTAAAAGGGAGATTTGCAAATGTTTCCAGCACTTGTTCTAATCAAAAACTAGTGACACATATTTCAAAAAAGTTAGATTCTTATCTGAGGAAATTGAACTCAACATGATGTCTGTAAACTACTTTGTGATAACTGTTCTCTCCTTGTGTTTTACAGCAGGTAAGTCTATTTTAATTAACTTTATTCGTTTTATTTACTTTTTCAAATATTAAAACATTAGCTACTATTTTCCACAGGCGTGAAGAATGTGCAGTTTTTTATTTCAGCTGTATTAGTAGGTCGGGTGTCAATAACATTTATTTATTTCAATATTTATCATATTATATTTATTATATTAAAATGATCAAATGACACTTTGGTGAATGAACAAATTGCCAGAGAATTTTATTGACGTGCCAGAGGTCCACGGCACAGTGGCACAGTGGTTAGCACTGCTGCCTCACAGCTCCAGGGACCCGGGTTCGATTCCGGCCTCGGGTCACTGTCTGTGTGGAGTTTGCACGTTCTCCCCGTGTCTGCATGGGTTTCCTCTGAGTGCTCTGGTTTCCTCCCACACTCCAAAGATGTGCGGGTTAGGTGGATTGACCAGGTTAAATTGTCCCTTAGTGTCTCAAGATGTTAGATGGATTAGCCATGGTAAATGCGCGGGCTTACAGGGATAGGGAGTCAGGACAGACTCGATAGGCCGCATGGCCTCTTTTTGCATTCTAAGAATTCTGTGGTTCTATGGTTAAATGGAGGGTGTTACGATTGAAAAGTTTGCAGATGATACAAAAATCAGGTGTTTGACAGATTGCGAGGTTAGTGAAAGATCTGTAGATTGCAGGAAGGTATCAATGGACTGGTCAGGTGGGCAGAAAAGCCACAACTGTAATTAAATCTGGAAAAGTGTGAGGTAATGTACTTGGGGAGATGAAACACAAAAATGGTAGGATACTGAGAGGTGCAGAGGATTAGAGGGACCTTTGAGTGCATGTCCACAGATCCTTGAAGGTAACAGAACAGACTGTGAAGATAGTTAAGAAGTCATATGGAATATTTGCCTTTATTAGCCAAGGCATGGAGTATCAGAGCAGGGAAATTATTCCAGAACTGTATAAAACACTCAGCTAGAATGTGGCATATAGTCTGGCCACTGCATTAGAGGAAAAATGTGATCACACTACAGAGGGTATAGAGAGTGGTGCTGGAGCGTTGCGACTTCTTGCAAGCTGTGCCCAGCATACCTTCTAATTCTATCTTTTACTCTCATTTTATGCTTCCAAAACTTTATTCTAACTTTTTTAAACTCACTGACAATGCTTTAATCCAACCTCTTACAGATTTGGCACATTAAGTTTATCTTTCTCTACACCCTAGCTGGAACTGTAACACTACATTCTGCACTCTCTCCTTTCCTTCTCTATGTACGGTACGCTTTGTCTGTATAGTGCGCAAGAAACATTACTCTTCATTGTATACTAATATTTGTGACAATAACAAATCAAAAATAGAAAGACGATTTATGAAGAAGCTGCCAGGAATGGAAAGGTTTAGCTATGAGTAAAGATTGGATAGGCTGTGATGATTTTCTTGGAGTGGTGAAAGCAGAAGTGTGATTTAATTGAGGTGTATAAAATTATGGGGGAACCTAGACAGAACAGATGGGTTCTTATTTCCTTTAGCGAAGAGCTTAACAGTTAGGGTGCTTAATTTTATGTAATTTGATGAAAGGGTTATTGGGGAGTTTTTATTCAGAGAATGGAAGAGGCTATGAAACTCACTACCTGAGATAACGGTTGAGGCAGAGTTCTTTGTGGTGTTCAAAAAATCCTTGATTGTTACAATGCATGATGTGTTGTAACCAACGAGACTATGGACCAAATATTGGAAAGTGAGATTAGATTGGATAACAATAGACCTGTGGGCCGAATGATCTCCTTTAGTGCAGTACATCATGCATACCTTTAGTTTGCACTAAAATCCTGAATGTTTGTTTAATTGGATAAGACGATATATAAGAATGAGGGAGTTAATTGGCATATTTTAATTCATCATCTAGAAAGCAGTTTCATAGAATCTTAGAATCCCTACAGTGCAGAAGGAGCCATTCGGCCCATCGAGTCTGCACTGATCACAATCCCATCCAGGCCCTATTCTCGCAACCCCACCTAGTTACCCTGCTAATCCCTTTGATACTAAGGGTTAATTTAGCATGGCCAATCCACCTAACCCACACATCTAATATTCTGGATTTTTTTTCATAATATCATGTAAATTTGTAACACCTCCCGTCTAAATCCAAATAACTCCAGCTATGCTTCACGTGTCCGAACCAGCACTTGGGAGGTTAATTTATTTAGAATCACACAGACTACACAGCTCAGAAAAAAGGAAAAAGACAATAGACATAAAGACTGGGCACCTCAAAATACACATATATACATATGTAGATATATATATTACTAGATGAGTAGAAACCTCGTCCTATTTTCTTTACCTTCAGCTCTGACGAAGGGTCATCCAGACTCGAAACGTTAGCTGTCTCCAAAAATACTGTCAGATCTGCTGAGATTTTCCAGCATTTTCTAGTTTTGTTTCAGATTCCAACACCTGCAGTAATTTGCTTTTATCAAAATACTTTGCCATTAATGTAGTCATGGTTGAAATGTAGCAAGCAGCTAATGTGTGAGGATCAAAATCCCTTCTCCAACAATGTGATTTTCTTTTTCTATTCATTTGTGGGACTTGGGTGTCGCTGGCTGGCCAGCATTTATTGCCCATCTCTGGTTGCTGAAGGACAATTGAGAGTCAACCACATTGCTGTGGCTCTGGAGTCACATGGAGGCCAGACCGGGTAAGGACGGCAGATTTCCTTCCCTGAAGAACAATAGTGAACCAGATGGGGTTTTTCCAACAAGCAACAATGGTTTCATGGTCATCAGTAGATTCTTAATTCCAGATATTTTTAGTATTGAATTCAAATTCCACCATCTGCTGTGGCGGGATTCGAACCCAGGTCCCCAGGACATCAGCTGAGTTTCTGGATAAATAGTCTAGCGATAATACCACTAGGCCATCACCTCCCCAATGATAATGACTAGGTAATTTCTGTTGTTTTTATAATGTTGATCAAGGGATAAATATTAGCCAGGACCCACGGGGTAAATCCCCCTACACTGCTTCAGAAAAGTGCCATGGGATTTTTTAATATCCACCTGAGCAAGCAGATGGGGCTTTGTGCTAACGTCTCATCTGAAAGACGGCACTGCCAACAGTACAGCATTCCCTCAGTGCTGCGCTAGAGTGCCAGCCTATATTTTTCTGCTTAGGATTTGATCCCAAGTCTTTATGACTCAGAGGCAGGAATGCTACCAGCTGAGCCATGACTGACAGAGTGAGATGTCTCACAACACCATGTTAAAGTCCAACAGGTTTATTTGGAATCACGAGCTTTTGGAGCGCTGCTCCTTCATCAAACCAGGCAAACCAGCCTCCCATCCATTGACTCTGTCTACTCTTCCCGCTGCCTCGGCAAAGCAGCCAGCATAATTAAGGACCCCACGCACCCCGGACATTCTCTCTTCCACCTTCTTCCTTTGGGAAAAAGATACAAAAGTCTGAGGTCACGTACCAACCGACTCAGACTTTTGAATGGACTTACCTCGCATTAAGTTGATCTTTCTCTACACCCTAGCTATGACTGTAACACTACATTCTGCACTCTCGTTTCCTTCTCTATGAACGGTATGTTTTTTCTGTATAGCGTGCGAGAAACAATACTTTTCACTGTACGTTAATACATGTGACAATAATAAATCAAATCAAATCAAAATCATCAGGAGAGTCTCATTCCTCCTCCAACTCATTCGGCATAATCCTAAAATTTTCTTCTGCCTATCCACCTGCCCCCTAATTGCATCCATACTATTTCCCTCTGTGGTAACGGCATCAATATTTTCACCACCTTCCGGGTAAAGACATTGCTTTTATCCTGATGATCTCTGGCTTTGCACTTTCCCATGAGTGCAGACATTCTCCTTGTGCTAACCCTATCAAAAGCGTTTATCATTTAAAAAATCTTTGCGTTACCCTGCAGAACTCTCTTTGCAAAGGAAAAGTATCAAGCTCATCATCTTGTGGTAGTGATAATCTCGTAGTAATCTAATTATTGCAGCATAGTGGCACAGTGTTTAGCACCGCTGCCTCACAGCGCCAGGGGCCCGGGTTTGATTCCCAGCTTGGGTCACTAGCTGTGTGGAGTTTGCACGTTCTCCCCGTGTCTGCGTGGGCTTCCTCCGGGTGCTCCGGTTTCCTTACATAGTCCGAAAATGTGCGGGTCATGTTGATTGGCCATGCTAAATCGCCAGTGGGTGTCAGGAGGACTAGCAGGGTAAATACGTGGAGCTATGGGGATAGAGGCTGGGTGGGATTGTGGTTGGTGCAGACCCGATGGGCCAAATGGAGTTGGAGTTTAGAAGGATGAGGGGAGATCTTATTGAAATTTACTGCGAGGCCTGGATAGAGTGGACGCGGAGAGGATGTTTCCACTAGTAGGAAAAACTAGAACCAGAGGGCACAACCTCAGGCTAAAGGGACGATCCTTTAAAACAGAGACCAGGAGGAATTTCTTCAGCCAGAGAGTGGTGAATCTGTGTAACTCTGCCGCAGAAGGCTGTGGAGTCTATGTGTGTCTATATAAGTGACACAAGTCTAACCAAACACACAAGGCTGTGGAGGCCAGGTCATTGAGTGTCTTTAAGACAGAGGTAGATAGGTTCTTGATTAATAAGGGGATCAGGGGGTATGGGGAAAAGGCAGGTGAATGGGGATGAGAAAAATATCAGCCATGATTGAATGGCGGAGCAGACTCTCTGGGCCGAGTGACCTAATTCTGCTCCTATGTTTTATGGTTGGGATTTTATAGCCTCACTCGTCCCAAAACTGTAAAATCCCGCCTGAGGTCAACAGACCTTTCCATGGTCCACCCCTCACCCACTCCGATTCCCATGGTGGGCAGGGCAGTATAACTCTGGCCCATCAGTTTGCCCGCAGTGTCAGAATTTCCTAGCCGATTCCTCACTGGGCAGAAATGGACACAGTGGGATCAGCAGGGCTCCGTAATGTTTGATACTGTCTTGTTTGACTCGCATTCTGGGTAAGAAAGACATTGAGAACAAAGATCGTACGCACGAGTTATGATGATCTGTTGGTGGTGGAAGCTGATTGAACAATAAGTTTCAAAGGGAATTTGATAAAAACTTGAAGGGGGAAAAAATTACAAGGACTCAAGAACAGGAGAGAGGAATTAATTCTTTCAAAGACTGGCATACGATATTCTTTTGTTCATTCCTGGGACATGGGCTGGGCCAGCATTTATTGTCCATCCCCAGTTGCCGTTGGAGGGCAGTTGAGTCAACCACATTGCTGTGGCTCTGGAGTCACATGTAGGCCAGACCAGGCAGATTTCCTTCCCTAAAGGACGTTAGTGAACCAAATTTTTTTTCCGACAATCGACAAATGTTTCACGGTCACCAATAGATTCTTAATTCCAGATTTTTAAGATTGAATTTAAATTCCACCATCTGCTGTGGCGGGATTCGAACACAGGTCCTCAAAACATTACTGAGTTTCTGGATTAATAGCCTAGCAATAATACCACTAGTCCATCACCTCCCTGTTCTGCGCTGTGTCATTCTGTGAGTCTAAGATTGTGTCATTGAAATAGTTATATTCCATTATAAAGGATACACTTTGGGAGTAAGCACAAGGGCAGGCAATATAAGATGAAGGACTCATTTCTAAAGTGGTTACAGGAACAGAGGGACCTGGGGGTATATATGCACAAAGCATTGATGTTGGCAGGATCGGTTGTGAAAGTGGTTAACAAGACAAACGAGATCCTGCACTTTATAAATAGAGCGTAGAAAAGATAGGAGGTTCTGGCAAAGCTTCGTAAAATCCTGGTTTGGCCTTAACTGGAGCATGCTGCCCAATTCTTGGCACCGCACTTTAAGCTTCAGAGATAAAAACTTACAAGGGCAGATGAAAGAGTTTGATTGCAATGATAAATTGGAGAAGCTTTTTTGTCAGCAGCAAGTGGTTAAGATCTGGAATGCACTACCTGCACATGCGGTGGAAACAGTTTCAACCATGGCTTTCAAAAGGGAAGTGGATAATTATCTGAAAAGAGGAGATTTACAGGGTTACGGGGAAATGGTGGGGGAGGGGGTTGGGACTAGCTGAGTTTCTCTCACAGGGAGCTGACACAGATTCAGATTAGATTTCACTAGTGTTTTCTGAAAAAGAATGGAAAATCTAATTTAATCATTCAGGGAAAGCTGAACAGTGGGTTTGAATTTTTCAATGTTTAATAAATTACTCCTGGAAATTTAGAGATATTGGTTATAGTTATACTCATGCGATGCTCAAATAACTGAACATATCACACAACCACTACAGTGCAGAAGAAAGCCATTCGGCCAAAGTTTATTCATTAGTCACAAGTAGGCTTACATTCACACTGCAATAAGATTATTGTGAAAATCCCTTAGTTGCCACACTCCGGTGCCTGTTTGGATACACTGAGGGAGAATTTAGCATGGCCAATTCACCTAACCAGCACGTCTTTCGGACTGTGGGAGGAAACCGGAGCACCCGGAGGAAACCCACGCAGACACAGGGAGAACGTGCAAACTCCACACAGACAGTGACCCAAGCCGGGAATCAAACCCGGGTCTCTGGCGCTGTGAGACAGCAGTGCTAACCACTGTGCCGCCGTGCCACCCAATCGAACATTCACCGACAACAATTCCACCGAGGCCCTGTCCCCGTAACTCACGCCCCACCCCACACCTCCCTGACACTAAAGGGCAATTTAGCATGGCCAATACACCTAACCTATACATCTTTGGACTGTGGGAGGAAACCGGAGCACCGGAGAAAACCCACGCAGACACAGGGAGAACATTCAAACTCCAATCAGACATCACCCAAGGCCAGAATCGAACCCGAGTCCCTGACGCTGTGAGGCAGCAGTGCTAACCACTGTGCCACCCGATCTCCCATGCTGTCCCCCATCACTGTGCTGCCCCATCACCATGCCACCATGTCTCAGAGCTGAGTTCAAATTGCTAGGTTAACATCTTGAGGAGTCAGATCAGCAATCTGACCCGAGTTATACTGTCACTCTCACATTAATATGCATCGAAAATGCTTTGCATTAACCCGAAGCAGCACAGTTACAATACAGAGATCCACTTTGCAGAATTCTCGCTGAAATCAATGAATATTAAACCGTGCAGATCAGATAAAGCCAGGTTATTCCTTTTAAATAAACATATACGATACGATAGTGACTTTTAAGGGGCGTCTGCACAAATACATGAATAGGATGGGAATAGAGGGATATGGTCCCCGGAAGTGTAGGGGTTTTAGTTCAGTCGGGCAGCATGGTCGGTGCAGACTTGGAGGGGCTGAAGGGCCTGTTCCTGTGCTGTAATTTTCTTTGCTCTATATATCAACATTGGGCATTCATGGAAAATTTAACAAATAAGGTGTCTTTTCTGAAAGATTTTTCGTGAGAATTTTCCCAGTGAACTTAAGGCAAAAAACTTTGGAGTTATTGAACATGCAATTAGGCATGATGGGCTGAATTTTCCAGCCCTTTCTGCCGGCACGATCTTCCTGTCTCCTCTCCCCACCCCACCCCCCCCTAACCCCACCCCCACCCCATGGCAGGTTCCCCAGAGGGCACGGCTGGTGAACAGCGCAAAAGGCTGCAGATTTCAGTAGAACCAGAAGACGCAAAGATGTGCGGGTTAGGTTGATTGGCTGTGCTAAATTGCGCCTTAATGTCAGGAGGATTAGTGCAGGATCGATGGGCTGAATGGCCTCCTTCTGCACCGCAGGGATTCTATGATTCTGCCATCAGCCAATGTCACCAGAAAACATGCTATGGGATGGGGAGGGGGAGAAAACCACGGCCCAGGTACAGGTGGATGTCTATGGCTCTGTGCTGATAAACCATTTTTTTTCTAATCAATGAATTGACCAGGGAGATTCTGCTGCCCTGATCCTAACTTGCTCCAAGTCCTGTTTGTGCATCACTCCTCCTGGACTTAGTCCAGCGCTACCGTGATTTTGAAATTCTCATTCTTGTTTTCAAATCTCTCCCTATCTCCGTATCCTTCCTCCAGCCCTAAAACCCTCCGAGATCTCTGCGCTCCCTTGATTCTGGCCTCCTGAACATCCCCAAATTTACTCACCCCACCACCAGTGGCTGTGCCTTGAACCGCCTGGGCCACACATAAGCTCTGGAATTCTTCCTTTACTCTTTCTTTCCATCTTGAAGGTGTTCCTGTTATACCTACATCTTCAACCAAGCCTTTGGTCACCTGTCCTAATAGCTGCCCTCGGGTTTATTTGATAAACACTGTGCAGCATTTTACTACTTTTATCATGTTACATACATGTAAGTTGTTGTTGTATTCCAACAACTTATTATGCTTGTTACCCACAAAGTCTACACAGACAACAGTGAAGTTTTACAAAGAAAAATCAAAATACTGCAACTGTTGGTAATAAAAAGAGGGAATGGGGTAAACACTCAGCATGTTCCTTCCTCTATCCATGGCAGCATCTGCAGAGAGAGAAACTGAGTTAATGAGATGAGCTTTAATCCAAGAGGTTTGGGTCATACCAACACATGAACAAATTAGAAGCAGGAGTAGCCCATTCTGCCCCTCAAGCCTGCTCCGCCATTCAATCAGATCATGGCTGATCTGATTTTAACCTCAACCCCAGACTCCCACTGACCTTGATAACCTTTCAACCCCTCGCTTATCAAGAATCTATCCACCTCTACCTCTGCCTTTAAAATATTCAACGACTCTGCTTCCATTGCCTTTTGAAGAGAATTCCAGAGGTTCACAACCCTCAGAGAAAAAAATTCTCATCTCTATCCTAAATGGGCAATCCCCTATTTTCAAAAAGTGGCCCCTAGTACTAAGAGTAAAGTCTATTTATTTATTTGTCACAAGTAGACTTACATTAACACTGCAATGAAGTTACTGTGAAAATCCCCTAGTTGCCACACTCTGGCGCCTGTTCGGGTGCACTGAGGGAGAATTTGGCATGGCCAATGCACCTAACCAGCTAGATTCTCCCACAGAATCCTCTCCACATCAATCCTATCAAGACCTCTGCAAGCAATACAGTTCCAAGGTGCCATCAAAGATGATGGGATAAACCCTGGGGAGGTGTTTGAACTGTTTATCCAGCAGTAAGGATACTTCAGTTGCAAGCAATAGAAGAATTAACCTCACAAAGAAACAGGTTTAATAACATGACTTTGTTGCACCAACACTTGGAGAGCACACCCTAGACCATACCAGCTCCCCACAATCCCCATCTGCTTTCTACTTATACCGGGTCAGCTGGTCAGCTGGCCACCACATCATTTTGCCATTGGTTACATTGTCTACCAGGTCAGCTGGTCAGCTGACCCTCCCAGTCCGTTACCATTGGTTAGATTATAACATGAAGCTATGACCTTGTATCTCAGAGGCATTTTATGATGTGAATTTATAAAACTGGCTTTTGTACAACAGTATTGAAGATTGGCATTATACAAACAATGTCCAAAGTATGACCATGTTTGCACAGTCCTTCATTTAACCCAACAGTTTGGACTCCTCACTGAACACAATGTGCCTGTACTTCATCAACGTCTGTTGAGAAAGGGGGGAGGGGTCTGAGGTTATAGATATTTTGATAACATAGCAGTTTTCAGAGGGGGTAGAAGAAGGAATTTAGATTTATTGGTGTGGTAAGTTGAAATAAGTCTCACGTGGTGCGTAATAATGGATTGAATGGCCGATTCATGTAATTCCCCATTGAGAGATAGGGCGGGACTTTCCAGCCGCACTCGCCCCAAGACCGGAAAATCCCGTCCGAGGTTAACAAACCTCTGCATCGTTCGTGTCCCGCCCGCTACGATTCCCGCGACAGTCGGGATGGGAAAATTCCACCCATTGTGTTTTATTTTCTTATGGGATGTGGGAATCACAGACAAGGCCAGCATTTGTTGCCCATGTCTAAGCGCCCAAGAGAAGGAGTCAGTGAGCCACCTTCTTGGATCTCTGCAGTCCACCTGATGCAGATCTTCCCACAGAGGATTTGAGACGTCCCTGTTGCAGTTTGAGACAATTGAGTGGCGCAGCTTGGCAACGAGTCAACCATATAGCCATGGGACAGGAGTCACGTGTAGGTCAGATGATTTCCTTCCCTAAAGGGTATTGTGAACTAGGTGGGCATTTATGACAATTCATGATGCTATTAAGAGGAATTTTCAATTGCAGGGCCTGAATTTTATGCTTTACCCCACTCGCTACCCCCCCTCCCCACCGGCCCCCTCTGCCCAGTGAGTTTTGAGGTGGGGGGAAGCATGAAATTGTCCTGATGGGATACTCTCTGGGATCTCGCCCATCCATGGTTGAGTGGCCACTGAAGGGCCCTCACCCACCCAACCTCATTCTTTAGGCCAGTGGGCACTAGATTGGTCAGAGTGGGAAATAGAAAAAATGTAAGTCCTAAATCGTGGGCAGGATGGTGGGGAGGGGGTGGAGGGTAGCAGGGGGTGGAGGGTAGCAGGGGGCAGGGTGCAGTGCCTCCATCACAAGCCCACTTCTCCCTGGGGGCACTCTCCCCTCAAAGACCAGGCACCTCTAGACCTCCCTCTCCACCAAACCTATCCACCAATATCCCAAATGCCCCCTCATGATCTCCCCAGGAGTCTCCTCACCCGGACCCCTGCCACTTAGCTGGCCTCCATGCCCTGACACTTAGGCTCTGATTTTACCGGCACAGCCACCCGAGGCTCGTAAGGTCACGCCCAAAGCCAACGGGGAATGCCGTTCCACGAGCATCGCCCACCCCGATTTTGGGGCGGCCGTGCTGGTAAAATCAGGGCCTTAGTCCCAGACATATTGCTGCAGTGCCTCTTCTGGCCACTGCAGCACTGTGCCTGGATGGTCATCCATCCAACGGGAGTGTAAAATGGTCGAGGGCCTGTCAGAGTCAGTGGGGATGCAGGGGTTGAGCCCCCCGCCATTCCTCAGGATCCAGGCTCAAATTTTCATCAATTGCATTTAAATTGTACCGGCTGCCTTGGTGGGATTTGAACCCATGTTTGCAAGGTCAAAGACTCTAGAATAGTCCAGTAATGTCACTACTACACCACTTCTATTCCCCACCATTAATGCAGGCCTCTGGATTGCTAGGCCAGTGGCGTAACATAACCTTTATCCTACCGTACCAGCACTTGTTCATCACAACTGTTCTGCTGCTGTTTTAATGTTACCTGATTCACCAGGTTCCAGTGAAGATTAAATATATATTTCAGCAATTGGCAGCTGTCCACTACACCAGTGCTTCCCAATCGGTGTACCGCGGTACACCAGTGCTTCCTAATCGGTGTACCGCGGTACACCAGTGCTTCCCAATCGGTCTACCGCGATACACCAGTGCTTCCTAATCGGTGTACCGCGGTACACCAGTGCTTCCCAATCGGTGTACCGCGATACACCAGTGCTTCCCAATTGGTGTACCACAGTACACCAGTATTTCTCAATCGATGTACCGCGGTACACCAGTGCTTCCCAATCGGTCTACCGCGATACACCAGTGCTTCCTAATCGGTGTACCGCGGTACACCAGTGCTTCCCAATCGGTGTACCGCGATACACCAGTGCTTCCCAATTGGTGTACCGCGGTACACCAGTATTTCTCAATCGATGTACCGTGGTACACCAGTGCTTCCCAATAGGTATAACGCAGTACATCAGTGCTTCCCAGTCGGTATACCACAGTACACCAGTGCTTCCCAATAGGTATAACGCAGTACACCAGTGTGAGGTGAAGACCTCCCCAAGTGCACCACGAAAAAATATTCATAGTCATGTAATTAAACTAAAACTTCATCTTCAGATCTGTGGTCAGCATCTCCAAGACCGTACAAATTTCAGGCCTCCCAAGCATGTCCCAGCTGGGAAAGAGCTGCACATACGTGTTTAGAGTTTTTACGTTGGTCAAGACCCATGCACATGACCAACGGGACTTGGAGCTGAAGATAAAGATCCCATCCGCCCGCACAAAAAGCAAAATCTTAAAAAGAGCGGCACAGTGGTCGGTGCAGACTCGATGGACCGAATGGCCTCCTTCTGCACTGTAGGAATTCTATGATTCTATGAAACCCTGGGAGAAGCGAGAGAGGTTAAAAAGAATGGCGTATGCTGTTGTGAAAATCACCATATTGAAACCATGACAATAACTTGTATCTCTGGCTATGTTTTGCTAATGCCTAGATGTAATATTTTATGCTGAGACTTCACTTCAACCTTCCCCTCTTTCCATTTTAATGATGTTATCGCTGTTTTCTCATACTGCATTTTTCTACCTGAAGTAATAGCATTCAAAGCATTAATACAAAAGCAAAAATATAGGGCGGCACGGTGGCACAGTGGTTAGCACTGCTGCCTCACAGCCAAGGGCTCAGGTTCAATTCCCGGCTTGGGTGACTGTCTATGCGGAGTTTGCACATTCTCCCCGTGTCTGCGTGGGTTTCCTCCGGGTGCTCCGGTTTCCTTCCACTGTCTGAAAGACATGCTGGTTAGGGTGCATTGGCCGTGCTAAATTCTCCCTCAGTGTACCCAAACAGGCGCCGGAGTGTGGCGACTAGGGGATTTTCACAGTAACTTCATTGCAGTGTTAATGTTAATGTACTTGTGACACTAATAAATAAACTTTAAACTTAAAAAAAATACTCCAGATGCTGGAAATCTGACATAAGAGGAAATAATGCTGGAAAAATTCAGATAATCAGGCAGCATCTGTGGAGAGGAAGAGTCAATATTCATATTGATCACCATTCCAATCTTGCATGAACTAGATAAATTATTTGTGAACTGTATTTTTAAGGAAATCAAGGTTCCCTGTATTGAGTTATTGTGTTGTTTACATTTTTCCAAGTCAATGGCCCAGGTTTTCTGCAATTGAAGCTATCAGTGTTCAGCATTATTACGGTGGAAGTCAGACTTTCGGCAGCCACACCTGCAGTCAAACATGGAAACCCACGTTTCCCGATTCTCTCCGGAATTTCTGCCCACATTGCCGTTCTGTCTGATAGTGTTAAAATTGTGATTTTCAATTTCAATATGCAACTGACCAGCTGACCATTTTTTTTAAACAATTGCCGCTTAACTGTCTGGCTGAAAATCACCCCAAAAATGTCTCTTGCCAGAAACCAAAAGAGAAAACGCTGGAAAATCTCAGCAGGTCTGGCAGCATAGAATCATCAAATCCTACAGCACAGAAAGAGGCCATTCGGCCCATCGAGTTTGCACCAACCACAATCCCACCCAAACCCTATCCCTACATATTTACCCACTAATCCCTCTAACCTAAGCATCTCGGGACACTAAGGGGCAATTTAGAGACAACTGGAGCACCTGGAGGAAACCCACACAGACACGGGGAGAACATGCAAACTCCACACAGATAGTGACCCGAGCCGGGATTCGAACCCAGGTCCCTGAAGCTATGAAACAGCAGTGCTAACCACTGTGCTACTGTGCCGATTTCAGCAGGTCTGGCAGCATCTGCAAGGAGAGAAAAGAGCAGACGTTTCGAGTCCAGATGACCCTTTGTCAAAGGGTCATCTGGACTCGAAACGTCAGCTCTTTTCTCTCCTTACAGATGCTGCCAGACCTGCTGAGATTTTCCAGCATTTTCTCTTTTGGTTTCAGATTCCAGCATCCACAGTAATTTGCTTTTATCTCTTACTCGAGAGCAGTTCAGAGAAAATAGAAGGTGTAAACATGTTTTTATAATATAGAGGTGTGCCGTGACATATAAAAGGGAAGGAACCACTGCACTACACTGTACTTAGCGGGACCTTTGTTGCATATTCAGAGGCACCTTCAACAGTTAAGCAGCAATTGTTTAAAAAAAATGCTCTGATGCAATAGTCAGTGACACAGTGGTGAGCACTGCTGCCTCACAGCGCCAGGGACCCAGGTTCAATTCCCGGCTTGGATCACTGTCTGTGCAGAGTCTGCATATTCTCCCCATGTCAGAACAAAGAACAATACAGCACAGGAACAGGCCCTTCGGCCCTCCAAGCCCGTGCCGCTCCCTGGTCCAAACTAGACCATTCTTTTGTATCCCTCTATTCCCACTCCGTTCATATGGCTATCTAGATAAGTCTTAAACGTTCCCAGTGTGTCCGCCTCCACCACCTTGCCTGGCAGCGCATTCCAGGCCCCCACCACCCTCTGTGTAAAATATGTCCTTCTGACATCTGTGTTAAACCTCCCCCCCTTCACCTTGAACCTATGACCCCTCGTGAACGTCACCACCGACCTGGGGAAAAGCTTCCCACCGTCATAGAATGTCATAGTCATGTCATAGAATCCTACAGTGTAGAAGGAGGCCATTTGCCCCATCCAAGTCTGCACCGACCACAATCCCATCCAAGCCATAACCCCATGTAATCATAGAAATCATAGAAACCCTACTGTACAGAAAGAGGCCATTCGGCCCATCGAGTCTGCACCGACCACAATCCCACCCAGGCCCTACCCCCATATCCCTACATATTTTACCCACTAGCCCCTCTAACCTACACATCTCAGGACACTAAGGGGCAATTTTAGCATGGCCAATCAACCTAACCTGCACATCTTTGGACTGTGGGAGGAAACCGGAGCACCCGGAGGAAACCCACGTAGACACGAGGAGAATGTGCAAACTCCACACAGACAGTGACCCAAGCCGGGAATCAAACCCAGGTCCCTGGCGCTGTGAGGCAGCAGTGCTAACCACTGCGCTACCGTGTAGCCCAAAGTGCATAGGTTTCCTTCAGGTTTCCTCCCACAGTCTGAAAGACATGCTGGTTAGGGTGCATTGGCCATGCTAACTTCTCCCTCAGTGTACCCGAACAGGCGCCGGAGTGTGGCGACTCGGGGATTTTCACAATAACTTCATTGCAGTGTTAATGTAAGCCTACTTGTGATACTAATTTAAAAAAACTCAGCTGGTCAGTTGCGCATTGAAGTTGAAAATAGCAATTTTAACAGTAACTACACAGACAACTTTTGAATTTTCACTAGTTCCTGATGTGAAAAGATCAGTGTTTGACCAAACAAATTGATTCTAAAATGACCGACATTTTGGTGTGAAAAATGTTTGGCACCTTGTATATTGTGTGTGCAAGCACCACAGGGTGGGATGGCAGATTCAATGCATTGTGTAAGGAGTAATGTGTTAATATAATTCATGTTAAAATACACTATATGATTGATGAATGTGAGTTTTCCTGGTGGGTCAGTGGCTAATTGTGCAGACGGGGGGATGTTATTGACACATATAGAGAGTCCCAGATTTATTTTCTGGGTTATATTTTCCTGGGTTAAATCAGATATCTGTACAATCGATTTTGAATTTGATTTAATTTATTATTGTCACATGTATTAGTATACAGTGAAAAGTATTGTTTCTTGCGTACTATACAGATGAAGCATACCATTCATAGAGAAGGAAAGGAGAGAGTGCAGAATGTAGTATTTCAGTCATAGCTAGGGTGTAGAGAAAGATCAACTTAGTGCGAGGTAGGTCCATTCAAAAGTCTGATGGCAGCCAAGGAAGAAGCTGTTCTTAAATCGAGTCCAATATCTGATGTTTGCCCGTGTTTGTGTGTGTGTGTGTGTGTGTGTGTGTGTGTGTGTGTGTGTGTGTGTGTGTGTGTGTGTGCGTGAGTGTGTGAGTGTGCGTACGTGTGCGTGCGTGTGCATTTTTCTGTCAAGTGAGGAGAACAAAGAACAAACAACAAACAACAGTACAGCACAGGAAACAGGCCCTTCGGCTCTCCAAGCCTGTGCCGCTCCTTGGTCCAACTAGACCAATCGTTTGTATCCCTCCATTCCCAGGCTGCTCATGTGACTATCCAGGTAAGCCTTAAACGATGTCAGCGTGCCTGCCTCCACCACCCTACTTGGCAGTGCATTCCAGGCCCCCACCACCCTCTGTGTAAAAAACGTCCCTCTGATATCTGAGTTATACTTCGCCCCTCTCACCTTGAGCCTGTGACCCCTCGTGATCGTCACCTCCGACCTGGGAAAAAGCTTCCCACTGTTCACCCTATCTATACCCTTCATAATCTTGTACACCTCTATTAGATCTCCCCTCATTCTCCGTCTTTCCAAGGAGAACAACCCCAGTTTACCCAATCTCTCCTCATAGCTAAGACCCTCCATACCAGGCAACATCCTGGTAAACCTTCTCTGCACTCTCTCTAACGCCTCCACGTCCTTCTGGTAGTGCGGCGACCAGAACTGGACGCAGTACTCCAAATGTGGCCTAACCAGCGTTCTATACAGCTGCATCATCAGACTCCAGCTTTTATACTCTATACCCCGTCCTATAAAGGCAAGCATACCATATGCCTTCTTCACCACCTTCTCCACCTGTGTTGCCACCTTCAAGGATTTGTGGACTTGCACACCTAGGTCCCTCTGTGTTTCTATACTCCTGATGACTCTGCCATTTATTGTATAACTCCTCCCTACATTATTTCTTCCAAAATGCATCACTTCGCATTTATCCGGATTGAACTCCATCTGCCACCTCTCCGCCCAATTTTCCAGTCTATCTATATCCCGCTGTATTGCCCGACAATGCTCTTCGCTATCCGCAAGTCCAGCCATCTTCGTGTCATCCGCAAACTTGCTGATTACACCAGTTACACCTTCTTCCAAATCATTTATATATATCACAAATAGCAGAGGTCCCAGTACAGAGCCCTGCGGAACACCACTGGTCACAGACCTCCAGCCGGAAAAAGCCCCTTCGACCACTACCCTCTGTCTCCTATGGCCAAGCCAGTTCTCCACCCATCTAGCCACTTCTCCTTGTATCCCATGAGCCTTAACCTTCTTAACCAACCTGCCATGTGGGACTTTGTCAAATGCCTTACTGAAATCCATATGGACAACATCCACGGCCCTTCCTTCATCAACCGTTTTTGTCACAGGTGGAGAAGGTCAATTCAACTCTCTCCTTCCATTCAGTCACCTTTGACCAGACTTCATCGCTGGGATTCTACTGCCCCGCCCACCATGGAATCAGAGCGGGTGAGGGGCGGACAATGGAAATGTCCGTTGACCTCGGGCGGGAATTTCTGGTCTCACTCGAGCAAGGCCATGAAGTCCCGCCCCATGTAACAGGATTAGACAGGGTGGATTCAGAAAGAATGTTCCCGATGGTGGGGGATTCCAGAACTAGGGGTCATAGTTTGAGGATAAGGATTGAAGTGAGGAGAAATTTCTTCACCCAGAGAATGGTGAATGTGTGGAATTCACTACCCCAAGAACGTAGTTGAGGCCAAAACATTGTGTGATTTCAAGAAGAAATTAGATATAGCTCTTGGGGATCAAGGGATCAAGGGATATTATGGAGGGGGAAAGGCAGGACCAGGACATTGAATTTGATGATCAGCCATGATCAAAATGAATGGCGGAGCAGGCTCAAAGGGCCGAATGGCCTACTCCTGCTTCTAGTTTCTATGTTTCTATGAATGTGCAAGAATGACCACAGACAGAGGCCAATACGGATCACACTGGGAACAGAGAAAGATCATGATTGCTTTCAGGGGAAGAGGGGACATTTTTCCACTTAAACAAAATTCTGCTCCAATTTGAAAATTTAGTTAATTAGGAGACAGGCAACTTAGATGATAGGAATGGGATTTGTTGGTGGGGTAGGGAAGGGGATGTGGGTGTGATTTGAAAACAACATTCCGGGAAGATGGCACTTGCTCACCCTGCTTCTGCAATTATCAGCCGGAGGGCAGGAGGCGGTGAATAGGCCTTTAGTGCTCAGCTGCCACGTTCTAAGCAGTTGAATGTTGGGAAATCTTGTGACAGATTGTGAGATTTACCGCTCATTTAGCTGTTCAGCCACTCTGTACTCGTTGAGGCTGCTGGTGGCCCTCCGAGGTGTTGGCCCCCTCTCTTCGGCAAGGCCGTGGCAGGCACCATCATGGCCGCTGCCTGCACTTTGCTCACCATGCAGCACAGGCAGCTCTCTCTCCCCCAACCTGACCCGACTTGGCGTTACTAATTAGGGAATTTACATTCCAGGATTGTTGTGGGCTGGGCTCGGGACCTGCAAGTTATCCAGGTATCAGGTTTTGGACCTCGATTTGAAAGTTTAGCCCCACCAATCCAGCTTGTACAAGACATTGGTAAGGCCACATTTGGAATACTGTGTACAGTTCTGGTCACCCTATTATAGAAAGGATATTATTAAACTAGAAAGAGCGTAGAAAAGATTTACTAGGATGTTACCCTACCCTACGGGATTTGATGGATTGAGTTATAAGGAGAGGCTGGATAGACTGGGACTTTTTTCTCGGGAACGTGGGAGGCTGAGGGGTGACTTTATAGAGGTCTATAAAATAATGAAGGGCATAGACAAGATAGATAGTCAATATCTTTTCCCAAAGGTAGGGGAGTCTAAAACGAGAGGGCATTGGTTTGAGGTGTGAGGGGAGAGACACAAAAGTGTCCAGAGGAGCAATTTTTTCACACAGAGGGTGGTGAGTGTCTGGAACAAGCTGCCAGAGGTAGTAGTAGAGGCGGGTACAATTTTGTCTTTTAAAAAGCATTTAGATAGTTACATGGGTCAGATGGATACAGACGGATATGGGCCAAATGCAGGCAATTGGGACTAGCTGAGGGTTTTAAAAAAAAAGGTGGCATGCTCAAGTTGGGCCGAAGGGCCTGTTTCCATGCTGTAAACCTCTATGACTCTATGACTATGACTGCTACTCTGTAATCTGGAAAACCTGTTGAGACAGCAGTGCACCAGGCTTTGGTTTGTTTGACTTTCAGCTAGGAAGGACGTACATCTAAAGTGGAACGGAAATAGAGAAAGAGGAAGGAAGATAATGCAGACAAAGAATATAAACAAAAACCTATCAGTAAAGTGAAATTTAGGATGCTGTATATTGAGAAAGAACAGAACATAACAGGATATTATTGGGACGTTAAACTCTGATGTGACCTTCGTGACATTTCCTATAAATGATGTCATTTAACTTTAAATACTGAATCTGATAAACAGCAGCGCAGTCCCAACAAAATATACAAGTTTACTGAGGACACAGAGACTATTAATATTTTTAACAATTCCCATAAAAAGGCTGTCAAATATTTATTTAATCTCAAATGGAAATTGCACCTAGTTGCTCCAGTGCACTCCAAAGTATTCACTGAATTTCCGATTTCACGCAGCTCAGAAATAGGTCATTCAAACCGCCTGGTCGTTACTGGTCTTTGTGCTGTACAGACGCCTCTTTGGACCTCATATCATCGAATCCCATCAGTACAGTCCCTTTCCCACTCGTGTGTCTATCTAGTTTCCTCTCAAATGCATCTATGCTTTTTTGTCTCAACTATTCCATTTGGAAGCAAGTTTCACATTCTACATTTTTTTACTGACCCTTTGAACCCTTTAATCATGTCAAAGACTTCTCCCAAGTATTGAATGAAAACTGAAAACGCTGGAAAATCTCAACAGGTCTGGCAGCATCTGTGGAGAGAGAATAGAGCTAATGTTTCGAGTTCATGAGTCTCTTCCTCAGAGCTAAAGAGAGGGAGAAATGTGGTGGATAATGTATTCTATAAGAGGGGGTGGAGAAACTGGAGCAGAATAGAAGGTCAGATTGCAACAAAGATGTGTAGGGCACAAGACAGAGGAAATGTTGATGGCAGCATGAAACACTATGAAAGATGCTGATGATGGAGTTGGGTAGTTAGTAGAAAATGTTGAAGGAGAACAAAGGTTGGTAAAAGTACAACTTAAGAACAAGTGATAAAGCCATGGAAAATGTCATTGTCTTTGGTGGGACTGGAAGATCCGCCTCTTCTGCTGGGAAACCCGCTGCAGGGTGGTGTGGGGTGGGGGTGGGGCGGGGGGGGGGGGGGGGGGGGGGGGGGCGAATCCCAGTCCATGCTTGAAAAAATTGCTTTATCTCTCACAGTGAAATCAGCTTTCCAGAATGAACAAGCCCAATTTCTTCATTCTTCCCTCACTAACTAATTTCCCAAGCATATGGAATCCTTTCATTTATTAGCCAAGGTATGGAGGTTAAGAGCAGGGTGGCTATCTTTAGTTAGGCCACAACGGAAGTACTGTGTTCAGTTCCTGCCACCTCACTACAGACAGAATGTAATCGCATTAGAGAGAATACAGACGAGGATGTTACCAGGACTGGACAATTGCAGCTATGAGAAAACATTGGATGGGCAGGGGTTGTTCTCCTTGGAACAGAGGAGGCTGAGGGGAGATTTAAGATGCATAAGGTTGTGAGGGGCCTGGATAGAGTGGATAGGAAGGGCCCATTCACATTAGCAGAGAGGTCAATGACTAGGGAACATATAGAATCCCTACAGTGCAGAAAAAGGCCATTTGGCCCATTGAGTCTGCATCAACTCTCAGAAAGAGCATCCCACCCAGGCTTTCCCCTCTGCACTATCCCCGTACACTTGCGCATTTACCATGGCTAATCCTACACATCTTTGGACTGATGCACTGAAGCACCTGGAGGAAACACACGCAGACACAAGGAAAACTTGCAAACAGTCACCCAAAGCTGGAATTGAGCTTGGGTCCCTGGCACTGTGAGACAGTAGTGCCAGGGACTGTGTCACTGTGGTGAACCATAGATGGTTACCACTATGGGTACTTGTACATATGTTACTCTTGTTACTGTTGGGGTTAGGGTTTGGGTGTTCCTCCTGTTATTATTGTTTATGTGGTACACTCCGTTCGGCTCCGCCTTCTTACAGGAGTATAAAGGTCACTGCTACTTCCTAGCAGTCTTTAGTCTGGGATAATATTGTTAAGTAGTGCGCTCCTATTTGTCGTGAATAAAAGCCTTTATTCCCGGGTACGTCCTAGCCTCCCGTGTGAATCAATCGCGCATCAATTTTATTCACGACAAATAGTGAAAATTTTGTTTGAACAAAATGGAGCAGATGCTAAAGCCCGATCGGCTAACCTTGGATCCGCGCGCCGCTGGGGCGTCAAACACTTTCGACCATTGGTTGAAGTGCTTCGAGGATTACGTTGAGACCTCGGCAGCAGTCCAGTCCGACGCCGACAGATTGCAGGTCCTCCACGCCAGGGTGAGCAACACTGTGTATGCAACAATTCGCGATTCCCAAATTTATAAAGATGCTATCGACTTGCTCAAGAGGCTGTATAACAAACAGCCGAACGAAATTCATGCTCGTCACCGATTAGCCACTCGACGGCGGCAGCCTGGCGAAACTACGGGACAGTACCTGCGCGAACTTCAACAGCTAGCCAGAGCCTGCAACTGCAAGGCGGTGTCGGCTACTCAATACACCAACGACCTCATTCGGGACGCGTTCGTGGCGGGAATCGGCTCATCCTATATCCGCCTGCGGCTGCTAGAGCAGGGTAACCTGGACCTGGCTAAGACGGTAGAATTGGCCGACGCAATGGAAACGGCCTCCAGAAGTCTCGAAGCCTACCCCACCGACCACGTGGGAACAGAGTGGCAAGCACAGCCGTCGCCTCAGCTGTACTCGGCGGCTCCTCGGAACTGCGCGATGATGCTCCCAACTTCAGACCTGACGGCTGCGGCAGCTCCTGGAGGCCCACGGTGCTATTTCTGCGGTTTGGCGAAGCATCCTCGCCAAAGATGTCCGGCCAGGGCGGTGTTTTGCTCTGCCTGTGGAAAGAAAGGGCACTATGCAAAGGTGTGCCGAGCGAAGACTCCTTCCAGGCCCAGCAGTGCTGCGTGCGACTCCCCAGGATCCATCTCCTCGTCTCCGGCCTCGTCGATGTCTTCAGCCACGTGAGATCCACGGGCGCCGCCATTTCCTATGACGACGACGCTAGCCACGTGCGACCTGCGGGTGCCGCCGTTTTCAACATCCTTGACCGTGTGCGATTCATGGGCGCAGCCATTTTGGTCGACACCGGCCGCAGGGGACCAACAGGGGTCCTCGTCGTCGGCTATCTCAACTGCCTGCAGTTACGCTCAGGATCCAACAGTGGCGTCAATCATCCTGGACCAGGCCAAGCCTCACAGACTCGACAAGTCCATGATGGACATAGAGGTAAACGGGCGCCTGGCGCGTTGCCTGTTTGACAGCGGGAGCACGGAGAGCATCATCCATCCGGATACAGTAAAACGGTGCGCTCTCCGTGTGCAAACTGTCAGGCAGACAATCTCCATGGTGTCGAGGTCCCGATCTGTCCTCGTTCTTGGGAGCTGTGTGGTAACCCTAACGGTGCGGGCACAGTCTACGAGAACTTCAGGCTCCTCGTGCTACCGCACCTTTGCGCTCCGGTACTCCTGGGGCTAGACTTTATGGTCCACCTGAGGAGTGTGACCCTGCAGTACGATGGGCCACTCCCTTCACTTTCAGTGGGAGAACAGCAGCCTCCAAATTGTCCAGCGCGCTCCACATGCTGCCTCTCAACACTCAAAATTACCCTGCCTTCCCTATTCGAAAATCTCGTGCCAGGCTGCAAGCCCATCGCGACTAAAAGCAAGCGTTACAGCGCTGAGGATTGGATCTTTATTAGATCTGAGGTTCAGCGGCTCCTCAGGGAAGGGGTCATTCAACCTAGCACTAGCCCATGGAGAGCACAAGTCGTGGTGGTCAAGACTGGAGACAAGCCCCGGATGGTCATAGACTATAGTCAGACCATTAATAGATACACGCAGCTGGATGCGTACCCTCTCCCGCGCATATCTGACATGGTTAACCAGATTGCGCAGTACCGGGTGTTCTCCACCATCGACTTGAAGTCAGCCTACCACCAGCTCCCCATTCGCCCAGAGGACCGCAAATACACGGCCTTTGAGGCGGATGGCCGTCTCTACCACTTTTTAAGAGTCCTTTTCGGCGTCACTAATGGGGTCTCGGTCTTCCAGCGTGAGATGGACCGAATGGTGGACCAAAACGGGCTACGGGCTACCTTCCCGTACCTGGACAACGTCACTATCTGCGGCCATGACCAGCAGGACCACGACGCCAACCTCCAGAAGTTTTTACGCACTGCGACTCTCCTGAACCTGACCTATAACAAGGAGAAGTGCGTATTCAGCAAGCACCGCCTAGCAATCCTCGGATACGTGGTGGAAAATGGGGTCATCGGCCCCGATCCAGACCATATGCGTCCCCTCCTTGAACTTCCCCTACCCACTAGCATCAAAGCACTGAGAAGATGCTTAGGCTTCTTCTCGTACTATGCACAGTGGGTTCCCAATTACGCGGACAAAGCCCGTCCGCTCATAAAATCTACCTCTTTTCCCCTGACAGCAGAGGCTCGCCTAGCCTTTGCAGGGATAAAAGCCGACATTGCGAAAGCCACGATGCATGCTGTCGATGAGTCCATCCCCTTTCAGGTGGAGAGTGATGCATCTGATTTCGCCCTGGCCGCCATACTTAACCAGGCGGGCAGGCCCGTCGCCTTTTTCTCTCGCACCCCCCAAGGCCCTGAAATTCGGCACTCCTCTGTGGAGAAAGAGGCTCAGGCCATTGTGGAGGCCGTACGGCATTGGCGCCATTATTTGGCTGGTAAACGGTTTACCCTGCTCACGGACCAAAGGTCCGTGGCCTTTATGTTCAACAACACGTTAAAGGGAAAAATTAAGAATGATAAAATCTTGAGGTGGAGAATCGAACTCTCCACCTACAACTATGATATCATGTACCGTCCGGGGAAGCTCAATGAGCCCTCAGATGCCCTGTCGCGTGGAACATGTGCCAGTGTGCAGGAGGACCGGTTACAGGCCCTCCACAATGATCTCTGCCATCCGGGGATCACTCGGCTCTTCCATTTTGTAAAGGCTTGGAATCTGCCCTATTCCATAGAGGATGTCAGGTCGATAACTCGATGCTGCCAGGTTTGTGCAGAGTGCAAGCCGCACTTCTACCGGCCTGACAGGGCACACCTCATTAAGGCCACTCGCCCTTTTGAACGACTGAGTGTCGACTTCAAGGGGCCCCTCCCTTCGACGGATCGGAACGTGTATTTCCTCAACATTGTTGGCGAATACTCCCGATTCCCCTTTGCCATCCCCTGTTCTGACATGTCCTCTGCCACGGTCATCAAAGTCCTGCGGAGTCTTTTTACCCTGTTCAGCTACCCCAGTTATATCCACAGTGATAGGGGTTCGTCGTTTATGAGCGACGACTTGAGGCAATACCTGCTCTCTAAGGGAATTGCCTCAAGTAGGACTACAAGTTACAACCCCAGGGGTAACGGACAGGTCGAGAGAGAAAACGCTACAGTCTGGAAGGCTGTTTTACTGGCGCTACGGTCTAGGGGTCTTCCAGTCACCCGTTGGCAAGAGGTACTTCCTGATGCGCTCCATCCGACCCGGTCCCTCCTGTGTACGGCAACCAATGCTACCCCACATGAGCGGATGTTTGTCTTCCCCAGGAAGTCTTCCTCTGGGACCTCACTGCCGTCTTGGTTGACGTACTCAGGACCTGTCCTCCTGCGGCGGGCGGCATGTTAGGGCCCGCAAGTCCGACCCTTTGGTTGAACAGGTCCATCTCCTCCACGCCAACCCTCAATATGCCTATGTGGCATATCCTGACGGGCGAGAGGACACGGTCTCTATCAGAGATCTGGCGCCTGCAGGGGACCTGGAAACCCCCGTCACTCCCGCACCCCTGGTTAGGATTCCTTTGCCCATTCTCTCCCCTCCTGACACGGCACGGACAGCATCGGGACCTCAACTTAATCCTCTTACTCCCGTGTGCAGCTTGCCTGAGTCGAGGGGATTGTCACCATCTCGAGGTCGGCAGTCGGGAGAGGAACTGGAGGAGTCAGTGGACACCACCTCGGAGAGAGGGTCGTCACCACGGTCACCAGCACCGGCACTGGAGCCAGTGCTGCGGAGGTCTCAGAGATGGTGCGGGACCCCCGAAACGGCTGAACTTGTGAACATGTGGACAGTTCGTATTGTTTTCTTACCCCACCGGCCTTTGTTTTTAAAGGAGGGGTGAATGTGGTGAACCATAGATGGTTACCACTATGGGTACTTGTACTTATGTTACTCTTGTTACTGTTGGGGTTAGGGTTTGGGTGTTCCACCTGTTATTATTGTTTATGTGGTACACTCCGTTCGGCTCCGCCTTCTTACAGGAGTATAAAGGTCACTGCTACTTCCTAGCAGTCTTTAGTCTGGGATAATATTGTTAAGTAGTGTGCTCCTATTTGTCGTGAATAAAAGCCTTTATTCCCGGGTACGTCCTAGCCTCCCATGTGAATCAATCGCGCATCAGTCACCATGCTACATAGATTTAAAGTAATTGGTGGAAAGATTAGAGAAATAAGGAAATATCTTAGCACCAAGAGGGTTGTCGGGGCCTGAAACTCACTGCGTGAAAGGGCTGGAAACGGAATCAAACCCAGCACTGAAATTGGCTCACTCAGTTTCACTGGAAACTGACCAAGGGCAGCATGCAGACCCTGTTTTGTCTGCTCTTCATCTCCCAGGTGCTGGCGGAAGACTTCTGTCCCAGTGGCCGATTTAACTTTAAAACAACCTCCGGTCCAATGCTTTGATTCGAGTGAAGTTCTGCAAACTCCCTCTTGTCAGAGCGACCCCGGCCTGGGATTCTTGTTCCTCTCCTTTACAATGAAAATCAAGGACGGTTTCAAAGATCGGAAGAACATTTTATTCACATTAAGTGACTATGCACAACTGAGATGTCCCAATCTGATCATTGAGAGGCAGAAATCCTCAACTCTTTTAAAAGGATTTGCACCTCAAGTGCCGTAACCTGCCGGGCTATGGACCATTTTTTAAAATTATTCATTTATGAGACATGTTGCCCAGCATTTATTGATGTGGAGATGCCAGCGTTGGACGGGGGTAAACACAGTAAGAAGTCTAACAACACCAGGTTAAAGTCCAACAGGTTTATTTGGTAGCAAATGCCACTAGCTTTCGGAGCACTGCTCCTTCATCAGGTGGAGTGGGAGATCTGCTCACAAACAGGGCATACAGAGTCTCTGACAAAGTCAGAGTCCACCTGACGAAGGAGCAGCACACTCCGAAAGCTAGTGGCGTTTGCTACCAAATAAACCTGTAGGGCTTTAACCTGGTGTTGTTAGACTTCTTTCAGCATTTATTGCCCATCCCTAGTTGCCCGAGGGCAGTTGAGAGTCAACCACATTGCTGTGGCTCTGGAGTCACGTGTAGGTCAGACCAGGTAAGGACGGCAGATTTCCTTCCCTGAAGGACTTTAGTGAACCAGGTGGGTTTTTCTAACAATCGACAATGGTTTCACGGTCATCAGTAGATTCTTAATTCCAGATTTTTAAAATTGATTTCAAATTCCACCATCTGCTGTGGCCGGATTCGAACCCGCGTCCCCAGAACATTAGCTGAGTTTCTGGATTAATAGTCTAGTGATAATACCACTAGGCCATCACCTCCCCTCGTGCTGGAAAGTGGGATAAACTGGGTGGCTCATTTTTTGGCCAACGCAGACACATTGGGCAGAGTGGCCTTTTTCTGTGCTGAAAGCCTTCTCTGATTCTTTAATGTTTGATCATTCACTTCCCACGCCTCTCAAAAGATTAAAGGACAATTTTGGAAAGGCACCTTAAAGAGATTTTTACACATTGGGGCGAGTTCTTCAGTTCCGCCCGCCACGGGAATTTTTAGAGGGCGAAGGGCAGACCATGGAAAGGCCCGCTGACCTCGGGCAGGATTTTCCAGTTTTAGGGCGAGCCCCAAATTCCACCCATTGTGTTGGGCAGCCTTCAAGCACCACAGTTGGTGGATTACGACTCAGTGCTGATATTGTGCATCATTTTATAAGGCCTATTTATTAATTTGCTCGATGTATCAGCTTTGGTGCGCTGCCTGATATCCAAATAGTGTCATAGAATCATAGAGCTTTCCATCATGCCAGGAGGTCCTTCTGTGCATCATGCTGGCCATCAAGCACCTATCTACCCTTGGTTTAGGTTTTTTTTCTTCTCGCCTCCCAATAGCTGAAGGAGGATTGGAACTTTTCTCTGGCTTCGAGCTTTCAGGAACTTGGCAGAGTAACAGGGACATAAACTTACATTCCATCCTTGTGATGATCTGCACTTGCTATTTTTCCACTGAAACACTCACTCTGTAGAATCAGAGTGAGAGGTTGGGGACTGAAGCCACATGGACCTTGCGGGTGTGATCTCACGCACTGCACCTGATATGGAGCAACTATTCTTACACATTTAATACTTCTCTTTTTCTCTCTCTCTGTAACCAGACACTGAAGCAGCCAAAACAATGAACCGCAACCCCATTTGGAGGCGAGTTGGAGATAATGTCACCCTGCCATGTTCTTACACACCAAGATCAAATCAAAATGGCTACTTGGACATCGAGTGGGCGGTCAGAAACAATAACGATTCTTATAAAGTGGTAAAAATAATTATGCAACTAACAACCAGATTTTCAAAGTGTTGGCACCTGGTGTAGGTGTGATTTGAAAATTGCCGTCCTGGAGGTTGGTGAAGAACCCTGAAGCCTCCAGATTTGAAAATTTTAAAATGAAGGCAGATAGGGAGGGAGCAAAGATCTCACACGCCACCAATTAACAGCCCCTTAAGCAGCTCAAGAAGGGACTGGAGATATCATAGAATCATACAGTGCAGAAGGAGGCCATTTGGCCCATTGAGTCTGCACCGACCACAATCCTACCCAGGCCCTATCCTAATCCCATGCATTTACCCCAGCTAGTCCCCCTGACACTAAGGGGCAATTTAGCATGGCCAATCCACCTAACCCGCACATCTTTGGACAGTGGGAGGAAACCCACGCAGACATGGGGAGAACGTGCAAACTCCACACAGACAGTGACCCAAGCTGGGAATCGAACCCAGATCCCGGTCACTGTGAGGCAGCAGTGCTAACCACTGTGCCACCGTGCTGCCCTGGGTACTTTGGAAAGTAATTTTGAATTCACACTTCTGCAATCCTGAGCAGTTTGGTGCATGTTAGTTCCCAGCTGTCACTGTGCAGTGAAAGAATGTTCATTTCCATTTGAGTGATATTTGAGGGGTCAGCTCGCACTGAGTCAACTTGCTGTCCATGGCCAACGTGCACCATCTTTATCCTCCTGGTCCTTTCCTGAGCCGTCTTGTCTCTTCGGCAGCAGCAAACACCAACATGGCTGCCACCTGCCTTCATCAGATAGACAGCTCCTGCCTCCTGGAGACATTCAATGCCTCAAAACAAGCACCGAGCTAATCTCCTGCCCAATGAGGGCATTAGTATTTGAACATAGCATCACAAGGGCAATGCAGTTCAGATATAGGGTCAGTTCCCAGTATTAATCCGGATCCTGCTTTGAAAATCCAACCTAATAAGTGAGGTGGAGGATGAATGTGTGGCTGAGGGACTGGTGCAGGGGGCAGGGATTCAGGCTCCTGGACCACTGGGACCTCTTTAGGGGCAGGTGTGACCTGTACACAAAAAATGGGTGGCACTTGAATCCCAGGGGGACCAATATCCTGGCGGGAAGGTTGGCTCAGGCTACTGGGGAGAGTTTAAACTAGATAGGTTGGGGGGAGGGGATCGAGACGAGGTGACTGGGAGCGAGGAAGTTAGCTCGCAAACAGAGAAGGGTTATAGACGGTGCAAAAGGGAGGATGGATGGGGGATAGAGAAGGGGAGAGCTCAGACCAAAGGATTGAGATGTGTTTACTTTAATGCCAGGAGTATAGTGAATAAAGGGGATGAGCTCAGAGCGTGGATCGATGCCTGGAAGTGTGATGTGGTGGCCATTACGGAGACTTGGATGTCTCAGACACAGGACTGGATACTACAGGTGCCGGGATTCAGATGTTTCAGGAAGGACAGGGAGGAAGGCAAGAGAGGGGGTGGAGTGCCACTGCTGATCAGGAATAGTGTCACAGCTGTAGAGAAGGTGTATGCTGTGGAGGGATTGTCTACAGAGTCTCTGTGGGTGGAAGTTCGGAGTGGGAAGGGGTCGATCACTTTGCTGGGAGTTTTCTATAGGCCGCCCAATAGTGACAGGGAGGTGGAGGAGCAGATAGGGAAACAGATCCTGGAGAGTTGCAATAAAAGCAGAGTTGTTGTGATGGGAGACTTTAATTTCCCAAACATAGATTGGAATATCCCTAGGGTAAGAGGATTGGATGGGGAGGAGTTCGTTAGGTGTGTTCAGGAGGGTTTCCTGACACAGCATGTGGGCAAGCCTACAAGAGGAGAGGCTGTACTTGATCTGATACTGACCAATGAACCTGGACAGGTGTCAGATCTCTCAGTGGGAGAGCATCTTGGGGATAGCGATCATAACTCTATCTCCTTTATGCTTGCATTGGAAAAAGAGAGGATCAGGCAAGATAGGAAAGCGTTTATATGGAGTAAGGGGAAATATGAAGACATAAGGCAGCAAATTAGAGGAGTAAATTGGAAGGAGGTATTCTCGGGGAAATTTACTGAAGAGAGGTGGCAGTTTTTCAAGGAATGTCTGTCTAGGGTTCTACAGGACAATGTTCCGAGCAGACAGGGAGGAGTTGGTAGGTTAAAGGAACCGTGGTGCACAAAAGCTGTGCGGGACCTAGTCGAGAAGAAAAGGAAAGTGTACAAAAGGTTCAGAGAGCTTGGTGAAGATAGGAATCTAGATGAGTGTACGGCTTGTAGGAAGGGACTAAAGAAGGAAATTAGGAGAGCCAGAAGGGGTCACGAGAAGGCCTTGGCAAGTAGAATTAAGGAAAACCCTAAGGCGTTCTATAAATATGTGAAGAGTAAAAGGATGAGACGTGAAGGAATAGGGCCTATAAAAGGTGAAGGCGGGAAAATCAGTATGGAACCAGTAGAAATGGCAGAGGTGCTTAATGAGTATTTTGCCTCGGTTTTCACAGAGGAGAAGGACATGGGTGGATGTACTGTGGGCTTACGGTGAACTGAAAAGATTGAGTATGTGGACTTTAACAAAGAGGTTGTGCTGGAATCTTTGAATGGCATCAAGATAGATAAGTCGCCGGGTCCGGATGGGATGTACCCCAGGTTACTGTGGGAGGAGAGGGAAGAGATTGCAGAGCCTCTGGCGATGATCTTTGCATCGCCGATGGAGACAGGAGAGGTGCCGGAGGATTGGAGGATTGCGGATATGGTTCCTATTTTCAAGAAGGGGAATAGGGATAGCCCAGGAAATTACCGACCGGTGAGTCTAACCTCAGTGGTTGGTAAGCTGATGGAGAAGATCCTGAGGGACAAGATTTATGAGCATTTGGAGAGGTTTAGTATGCTCAAGAATACTCAGCATGGCTTTGTCAAAGGCATATCGTGCCTTACGAGCCTGGTGGAGTTCTTGGAAAATGTGACTAAACACATTGACGAAGGGAAAGCGGTAGATGTGGTTTATATGGATTTTAGCAAGGCGTTTGATAAGATCCCCCATGCAAGGCTTCTCGAAAAAGTGAGAGGGCATGGGATCCAAGGGGCTGCTGCCCTGTGGATCCAGAACTGGCTTGCCCAAAGGAGGCAGAGAGTGTGTATAGATGGGTCTTTTTCTAAATGGAGGTCGGTCACCAGTGGCGTGCCCCAGGGATCTGTTTTGGGACCTGGATGAGGAAGTGGAGGGATGGGTTGGTAAGTTTGTCGACGACACGAAGGTTGGTGGGGTTGTGGATAGTCTGGAGGGATGTCAGAAGTTGCAGAGGGACATAGATAGGATGCAAGACTGGGCGGAGAAGTGGCAGATGGACTTCAACCCAGATAAATGCGTAGTGGTCCATTTTGGCAGGTCAAATGGGATGAAGGAGTACAATATGAAGGGAAAGGCTCGTAGTACTGTGGAGGATCAAAAGGGCCTTGGGGTCCGAGTCCATAGGACTCTAAAATCGGCCCCGCAGGTGGAGGAGGTGGTTAAGAAGGCGTATGGTGTGCTGGCCTTTATCAATCGAGGGATTGAGTTTAGGAGTCCAGGGATAATGTTGCAGCTATATAAGACCCTCGTCAGACCCCACTTGGAGTACTGTGCTCAGTTCTGGTCGCCTCATTACAGGAAGGATGTGGAAAAGATTGAAAGGGTGCAGAGGCAATTTACAAGGATGTTGCCTGGATTGAGTGGCATGCCTTATGAGGATAGGCTGAGGGAGCTCGGTCTTTTCTCCTTGGAGAGACGCAGGATGAGAGGAGACCTAATAGAGGTATACAAGATGTTGAGAGGCGTAGATCAGGTGGACTCTCAGAGGCTTTTTCCCAGGGTGGAAATGGCTGCTACGAGAGGACACAGGTTTAAGGTGCTGGGGGGTAGGTACAGGGGAAATGTTAAGGGGAAGTTTTTCACACAGAGGGTGGTGGGCGAGTGGAATCGGCTGCCGTCAGTGGTGGTGGAGGCAAACTCAATAGGGTATTTAAGAAACTCCTGGATGAGTACATGGGACTTAATAGGATGGAGGGTTATACATAGGCCTAAAAGGTAGGGATATGTTCGGCACAACTTGTGGGGCCGAAGGGCCTGTTTTGTCCTGTAGTTTTCTATGTTCTATAAGCAAATTATTGACTAAAGCAAGGCAAAAAATAACAGTGACATGTTTGCCTCTTTGATCTACTGTGCCATTCCTAAGTTAGAGAGAAAAGACAGGGAATTGGGGGATGGGCTGTTGGGTTCTTGCTCATTGTTATTCTGATGTTGAACTCTGGAGATGTGTGGAGGTTTGATTTGATTTGATTTGATTTATTATTGTCACATGTATTAACATACAGTGAAAAGTATTGTTTCTTGCGCGCTACACAGACAAAGCATACCATTCATAGAGAAGGAAAGGAGAGAGTGCAGAATGTAGTGTTACAGTCATAGCTAGGGTGTAGAGAAAGATTAGCTTAATGCAAGGTAAATCCATTCAAACGTCTGACGGCAGCAGGGAAGGAGCTGTTCTTGAGTTGGTTGGTACGTGACCTCAGACATTTGTGTATTTTTCCGACGAGAGAAAGTGGAAGAGAGAATGTTTAGGGTGCGTGGGGTCCTTAATTATGCTGGCTGCTTTCATAGAATCATAGAATCATAGAAACCCTACAGTGCAGAAGGAGGCCATTCGGCCCATCGAGTCTGCACCGACCACAATCCCACCCAGGTCCTACCCCCACATATTTACCCGCTAATCCTTCTAACCTACGCATCCCAGGACTCTAAGGGGCAATTTATAACCTGGCCAATCAACCTAACCTGCACATCTTTGGACTGTGGGAGGAGGAAACCGGAGCACCCGGAGGAAACCCATGCAGACACGAGGAGAATGTGCAAACTCCACACAGACAGTGACCCGAGCCGGGAATCGAACCCGGGACCCTGGAGCTGTGAAGCAGCAGTGCTAACCACTGTGCTTTGCTGAGGCAGTGGGAAGTGTAGACAGAGTCAATGGATGGGAGGCTGGTTTGCGTGATGGATTGGGCTACATTCACGACCTTTTGTAGTTCCTTGCGGTCTTGGGCAGAGCAGGAGCCCTACCAAGCTGTGATATAACCAGAAAGAATGCTTCCTATGATGCGTCTGTAAAAGTTGGTGAGAGTCGTAGCTGACATACCAAATTTCCTCAGTCTTCTGAGAAAGTTGAGGCGTTGCTGGGCTTTCTTAACTATAGTGTCGGCATGGGGGGACCAGGACAGGTGGTTGGTGATCTGGACACCTAAAAACTTGAAGCTCTCGACCCTTTCTACTTCCCTGTGTGGAAGTTTGCATTTCTCTGGCCTATTCTATATTCCTCGCTCCCTTCACTTGACCATGGGGGGCCATAGCTTCCACTGCCTGGGCTTTCATTCTGAAACTATCCCCGAAACTTTCCATCTCTACTTCTCTCTCCTCCTTTAAGATTCAGCTTAAGACTTATATCTTAGACCAACCATTTGGACCTAAAGTCTTTTCTTTTGACCCAGTTTTGAATTTTTATCTGATTATGTCCCTGTGAACTACCAGGAGACTGCTAAATATTAGTGCAAATATGTTTTTGTTTTGTTGAGTAGAGTAGCCTCAGACACGACAGAGACAGAGAACCCATCTTGGGTAAACTCCACTCACCTTTCGAGATCCACAAATATATAAATTTGGGTCATGCTAGTTCCTCCTCTGAGTGACATAACTGACTGGATTCTTCTGAACAACATCTCAAACTCAGGTTTTTCTTGGATATTAAACAAATGCTGGCACAGTGGTTAGCACTGCTGCCTCACAGCGCCAGGGACCCGGGTTCAATTCCCGGCTTGGGTCACTGTCTGTGTGGAGTCTGCATATTCTCCCCGTGTCTGCGTGGGTTTCCTCTGGGTGCTCCAGTTTCCTCCCACAGTCTGAAAGACGTGCTGGTTAGGGTGCATTGGCCGAGCTAAATGCTCCCTCAGTGTTACCCAAACAGGCGCCAGTGTGTGGCGACTCGGGGATTTTCACAGTAACTTCAATGCAGTTTTAATGTAAGCCTTACTTGTGACTAATAAATAAATAAGCTTTATTTACAAGGCCTTGCAATTATCATGCCACAAAGAGTGCAACGAGAAGAATAACAACCGGGGTGGGTGGAACAATAAAACAAAACCCTTGTGAAAAGGTTTGACGTGATATTATTTTATCTCCCATGCAAATTATTTTTCTCAGAATGTTTTTGACTACTCTTCACATTGTGAGTATGTTCGACACCTTCGCTTTGAAAAATAAAAATTAAGCAATTCTGAGCATCACTCTGAACAGTCTTCAGGCAATTGTTTTCCCAAGTGTCAGTTTTGGTGTTAAGGTGTAATTGCTGCCAGATGTAATGTTAGATAGCACTTGTCAGCCAGCCTTGCAAAGAGTACAGGTTGTGGTTGTCTATTGTCTGTGTGAGTGTGAGCTCTACAGTGATGAGTTTAAACTGAGAGAAATTAAAGGATCTTTGAGATTTACTATTTCAAAGTTTTAAATATTATCAATTTCTCCACCTCAATGATTCTGTTGACTGAAGATTGTGGACTGATGGCAACAAAACTTCTATTCAGTTAAAGCAAAGAGAAATTTCCCAGATAGGTGTACGGAAAGCATGCAGTGAATGTGAAAACATGCCTTGAAAGAGACTAGTAGGTGTGCCTGAAAGTTTGAATTTAAGTATTATTTTTATTTTTTGGGCGGCACAGTGGCACAGTGGTTAGCACTGCTGCCTCACAGCGCCAGGGACCCGGGTTCGATTCCCGGCTTGGATCACTGTCTGTGCGGAGTCTGCACGTTCTCCCTGTGTCTGCGTGGATTTTCTCCGGGTGCTCCGATTTCCCCCATACTCCAAAGAATCATAGAATCCCTACAGTTCAGAATCGGCCCATCGAGCCTGCACCGACCACAATCCCACCCAACCCCCATCCCTGTAATCCCACGCATTTACCCTGCTGGTCCCTCTGACACTAAGTGGCAATTTAGCACGGCCAATCAACCTAACCTGCACATCTTTGGACTGTGGGAGGAAACCGGAGCACCCGGAGGAAACCCACGCAGACACGGGGAGAACGTGCAGACTCCGCACAGACAGTGACCCAAGCCGGGAATCGAACCCAGGTTCCTGGCGCTGTGAGGCAGCAGTGCTAACCACTGTGCCACTGATATGTGGGTTAGGTTGATTGCCCATGCTAAATTGCCCCTTACTGTCCCAGGATGCATCGGTTAGAGGGATTAGCGGGGTAAATATGTGGGGTTACGGGGATAGGACCGAGGTGGGATTGTTGTTGGTGCAGACTCGATAGGCCGAATGGCCTCTTTCTGCCCTTTAGAATTCTATGATTCTTTCATGGGATGTGAGCATCACTGGCTTGGCCGGTTTTTATTGCCCATCCTTAGTTGCTCTCCAGACGATGGTGGTGAACCGTCTTTTTAGCCGTTGCTGTCCATGTGGTGTAGTTCCACCCACAATGCTGTTCGGAAAGGAGTTCCATGGTTTTGATACAGTGACAGTGAAGACAGTATATTTCCAAGTCAGGCTGCTGTGTGGCTTGCAGGGGAATTTGCAGGTGATGATGTTCCCATGAGCTTGCAACCCTTTTCCTTCTCGGTGGTTGAACTGTGGGTTTAGTGCTGTCGAAAGAGTCTTAGTGAGTTTCTGCAGTGCATTTTGTAGATGGTATACACAGCTGCTACTGTGCGCCAAGGGTGGAGGAAGTGAATGTTGAAGGTGTAGGATGGGCTGCCAATAAAGGGGGCAACTTTGTCCTAGATGGTGTCATGTTTCTTGAGTGTTGTTGCAGCTGAACTCATCCAGGCAAGTGGGGAATATTCCATCGGACTCCTGACTTGTGCCCTGTGGACAAGCTGGAAAAGGAGATGAAATCAATGGCAGCGATGGGGGCAGTGTGTAGATGCAAACAATGAAAGAGGTCAAAGGTGGATCCCTGGCGAATGGGGGGAGTGTGACAGCAGGAGGAAGGAAGGGAAGCCATGGTCGGAGAATCTCTGGCTGTGATCAGATAAATGAGAATCCTGGGTTTGATGCAACATCTGTATCGTGTTAAGCAAGTCGACAGCAGGTGAGCTACAAAGTCAACCTGAGAACTCGAGTCTCTTCCACAAGGCAAGATCACTGCAAGCATTTTTAAAAGTCTAGTAACAGTGGACAAGTTTAGTGAAGTTAATGCCCTTTTACTAAATTAGATAGGCTTGTTGCAATCACTGAAAAATTAGATAAGACATACATGAAAAGGTTGTGATTGGTAGAATTTGCAAATGTGGACATTTTGCAGAGTTAGTAGAAACTTCCTTGTATCCGACTGTCCAAGGTTAACAGGATGGCTTTGAAATGATGTGGGATGAAATCATGGCTTCTTGTCAGCGTTTAATGCCTGAGTGTTGGACACATTTCACCATCTAGTGATTTGCACTTTCTCATAATACGGGCTGGATTCTATGGGGTGTGTCCCCCAATCACTGGGCTGGATTTGATGGGGTGTGTGTCTCCCAATCCCTAGGCTGAAAAGTCGGCAGAAGTCCACCATGGAAAAACTGACCGTCTCACAGTCGTTGTACGTTGACTGGGCACCTGTTGGCTCAGGGCAAGCGTTCTGCGCCACTTGATGAGGAAGAGAGCTTCCAGCCAATCCAAATGAGCAGCCGCTCTGCAGTCCCACCAGTGGCCAGTGCTGGAACTACAGCCAGTCTCCAATGAGGAGGAGCCAATGAAGATCAGACTTAAGATAATTGCAGGCTGTCGGCAGACCCAGCTGGCAGGGGGAGTTTGGAGGCCAGGTTTGAGAGGCTCGGGAGAAGGTTAAAGGTGGGAGTATGACTTTGGGGTCACATAGGAGCACAGAGGGTCCACAAAGGAGGTACCCTCCCCCACCCCTCATCTTGCCTGACACCACCCCTAGCTAAGGCTATCTGCTTGACAGGGGCAGCAGGGCAAGATGAGGCACTTAAGTGACCCTTAATTGGCCTAAGGGGAGGCACTCTGTTCTGACAACCCCCCTCCATTCCATCCCCCCTCTCCTCTCACACCGACTCCAACCCCACACGCTCCCTACAAAATGGAAGATAGGTCGAGATGCGGCCAGTTAGGTGGTGGGAAGGTCCCATGTTGCATTTTACACACCCCTTGCCTTTAAACACACCAGTGGGGGCCATATAATCCAGCCCTACATCTTTGAGAACGATAGCAGGAAGAAGGCGACTGATAGAGAGGACATAGGTCAAAGTTCAAGCACAATTCTTCAAACTTTAACTCTGATTTAACTTTGTGACAGATCTTAACACTCTCTGGTGGAAAGGTTTACGTGACCTCTGGTTGGGAGCAGAGAATCTCCTTTGCCTCTGCAAATGGCAGTGCGGGAGACGCTTCACTGTATTTTAAATCACTGGATGTGAATGACAGCGGAATCTACCACTGCAAAGTGAAGATAAAAGGCAAGATTCGACAAACGGCTTGCAACTTAACTGTACGAGCACAAGGTGGGTCTTCATATGTTACTATATCTGAAAGTCAAGATAAGGAGTTGTGCACACAAACCCAATTTTTAAAAAAGTTTTTAAATTAGTGTCACAGATAGGCTTACATTAACACTGCAATGAAGTGACTTTGAAAATCCCCTAGTGGCCACACTCCGGCAACTTTTCAGGTACACTGAGGGAGAATTTAGCATGGCCAATGCACCTAACCAGCACATCTTTCGGACTGTGGGAGAAGGGACTGGAGGTATCATAGAATCATACAGTGCAGAAGGAGGCCATTCAGTCCATCGAGTCTGCACTGACCACAATCCCACTCGGGCCCTGTCCCCATAACACCATGCACTTACCCTAGCTAGTCCCCCTGACACTAAGGGGCAATTTAGCAGGGCCAATCCACCTAACCCGCACATCTTTGGACTGTGGGAGGAAACCGGAGCACCCGAAGGAAACCCACGCAGACACGTGGAGAATGTGCAAACTCCACACAGACAGTCACCCAAGCAAGAATCAAACCCAGGCCCCTGACGCTGTGAGGCAGCAGTGCTAACCACTGTGCCATTGTGTTACACACCAAGTTCAGTTCACTCATTTACTCCTACTCCATTCTTCATGGCTGGGGTTCCTTCAGAAATATACTCGTACTCTAATAATGATCTCATGTTATGTGTACTCTCTCTTCTTTGTTGACACATTCTCTTCCTTTGATCGTGGACTTCTCAAGTCCAGATTACCCAGAACGTAGCACAGTGGTTATATTATTGGACTAGTAACCCAAATGTAGGTACTCATAAATCAGACACACATTTTCAAATCCCCCATGGCAGGTGGGGAATTTAAATTCAGTTAATTCATAGAAATCATAGAAACTCTACAGTGCAGAAAGAGGCCATCTGGCCCATCGAGTCTGCACCGACCACAATCCCACCGCCCTACCCCCATATCTCTACACATTTACCCGCTAATCCCTCTAACCTACGCATCTCAGGACGCTAAGGGGCAATTTTAAAACGGCCAATCAACCTAACCCGCACATCCTTGGACTGAATTAAATTAATCTGAGATAGAAACTGGTCTTAGTAATATTGACCATGATAAAGAGTTAATGTTTCAAGTCCAGTTGATTCTTCTACCAAGCTGAAGAGGGAGAAATGTGATGAGTTTAGAATCGCTATAGTGCAGAATGAGGCCACTTAGCCTATTGAGTCTGCACCGGTTCTCCGACAGAGTATCTTACTCAGGCCCTCTCCCCATAAACCTACATATTTACCCCACAAATCCCCTTAACCATCAGATCTTGGGGCAATTTAGCATGGAAAATCCATCTAAGCTGCATATCTTTGGACTGTGGAGGAAACCGGAGCACCTGGAGAAACTCCACGCCCAAGGATGGAACTGAACCCGGGTCTCTGTGAGGCAGCAGTGCTAATAATTGTGCCACCGGGCCGCCCAAGTTGGAGTTGGAGAGAGAGGTGGAGAAGGTGGAGCAGAATAGACAGTCAGGGATAGGTGGGAGCTAAGGAGAGATTGACAAAGATGTCATGTTCACAGGACAAAGGGAGTGTTAATGGTGGTCTTAAAGACTAAAGAGGGTGTTAATAATGGCATAAAAGTAAGGGAGCAGAACAAGGGTCAGCATTCTGCAAAACAAAACAAGCTCCAGAAATTAAAATTCTAGTTGCACATTCTCCTCGTGTCTGCGTGGGTTTCCTCGGGTGCTCCGGTTTCCTCCCACAGTCCAAAGATGTGCGGGTTAGGTTGATTGGTCGTGCTAAAATTGCCCCTTAGTGTCCTGGGATGCGTAGATTAGAGGGATTAGCGGGTAAAATAGATAGGGATATGGGGGTAGGGCCTGGGTGGGATTGTGGTCGGTGCAGACTCGATGGGCCGAATGGCCTCTTTCTGTACTGTAGGGTTTCTATGATTTCTATGATTTCTAAGTCCAGTGGGGGAGAGGTTTGGGGGAAAAAAAAAATTGTAGGAGAGAGTTCGTGGTCTGAAGTTTTTGAACTCAATGTTAAATCCAAAATGCTAAGTGTCTAATCGAAAGATGAGGTGTTGTTCCTCCAGTTAGTGATGGGCTTCACTGGAACATTGCAGCAAGCCAAGGATGGACATGTGGGTGTGAGAGCAAGATGGTGAATTAAAATGTCCAAGTGACGGGAAAGCCAGGGTCTTGCTTGTGCACCATATGAAGTTGTTTTGCAAAGTGGTCACCCAGTCTCCCAAGTATCTCCAATGTAGAGGAGACCGCATTGGGAGCAGCGAATACCAGAGACCAAATTGATGGAAGTGCAAATGATACACTGTTTCACCTGAAAGGAGTGTTTGGGGCCCTGGACGGTGAGGAGGGGGGAGGTAAAGATGTTGCAGCTTCTGGAGTTACATGGGAAGATACCGTGGGAAGGGGATGTGGCGTTGGGGATGATGGGGTGGGCCAGGGTGTCACAGAGGGAAAGATGTCAATGGAATGTTGTTGGGGAGTGAGGGCAAGATGTGTTTCATGGTGGCATCACACTGGAGTTGGCGGAAATGGAGGAGGATGATCCTTTGAATATGGAGGCTGGAGGGGTGAAAAGTGAGGACAAGGGGGTTCCTATTATGGTTCTGGGAGGGAGGGGAAGGGGTGAGGACAGAGGTGCGGGTCGAATACAGTTGAGGGCCCTGTGAACAACAGTGGTGGGGAGCTCAAATCAGGAAAAGGGCAGATGTGGTGTTTTCGAAGGTGGCAAAATTGGAACAGATGTGATGGAGGATGAGAAACTGGGAGAATGGGATGGACCCACATGGGATGGGCACGGGATGTGGAGCGTTGTAGTCGAGGTAGCTGTGGGAGTCAATGGGTTTCAGGCTGGAAAGAAAATAAAACAAATCAAAACCTGGTGGTCAGGTGACACAAAATTTTAATTTTGAAAGCTTGCAGGAGGAAGCGATGGCCAAGAGAGAGTTTCCATAGTCTGTGCTGAATAAGGTGTTGGTGTACCTTCTGAAATATCTGCCAAGATCCCGAAGGACATTCGAATTGTTTACAATGTACATTTGTTTCTTTAGATGATCAGAACATTGTAACTGCCACAGTCACTCAACATACTGCAACAGGTAATGAGTGCTCTTTGTTAGCTTATTACTCTAACATTGCTTCATATCTACCTGAGCGCTGTGTAGGATTCTGTGTATTAGACCAGCTATTTTGCACTGATCAATCTCAGAGTTGTTTTCTCCTCGAGTGGAGATTTCAGTCAGCATCTTGAGAAATGCTTGATTGTTAAAGAACAGAGAACAAAGAAATGTTCAGCACAGGAACAGGCCCTTCGGCCCTCCAAGCCCGTGCCAATCATGATGCCCTAACTAAACTAATAAAAACCTTCTGCCCTTACTCAGTCCGTATCCCTCTATTCCCTCCCTATTCATGTCCCCATCCAGATGCCTCTTAAATGTTGCTAATGTGCCTGCTTCCACCACCTCCTCTGGTAGCACATTCCAGGCACCCACCACTCTCTGCATGAAAAACTTCCCCCGCACATCTCCCTTAAACTTTCCCTCCTCTCACCTTGAACCTGTGCTCCCTTGTAATTAACACTTCCACCCTGGGGAAAAAGCCTCTGACTATCCACCCTGTCTATGCCTCTCATAATTTTGTAGACCTCTATCAGGTGCTGGTGATTATTCTACTAAAGGTGTAGATTCATAGATTACCAATGAGTCTACAGTACAGAAGGAGGCCACTCAGCCCATTGAACCTGCACCGACAACAATCCCACTTAGGCCCTATTCCCGTAGCCCCATGTATTTACCCCACTAATTCCCCTGACACTAAGGGGCAATTTACCATGGCCAATCCACCTTATACCCAGTCATAGTCTCCATTGTTTTTATTAAACCATTGTTTTGTTGTTTCAATTTGCATATTTTTGGTAAAGCGCAAAGGACAATGGAAGGGAACATAACGTCTTCAAAGAATGCATCATTAAATACAGGTAAGGTCCAGCTTCAAAATAGCAAAGTAATAACACAAAAGATGAAGAAAGAAAGACTTGCTTTTCTCTAATTCGCAACCTCAGGACCTGTCATGCAGGAGACTGGGGTTCAATCCCCCGACGGGGAGTTTTGAAGGCACGTTGGGATGGTGTTGGGGCAGCACGGTGGCACAGTGGTTAACATTGCTGCCTCACAGCGCCAGGGACCCACGGGTTCAATTCCGGCCTTGGGTGACTGTCTGTGTGGAGTTTGCACATTCTCTCCGTGTCTGCGTGGGTTTCCACTGGATGCTCTGGTTTCTTCCCACACTCCAAAGGTGTGCGGGTTATGCTGATTGGCCATGGTAAATTGACCCTTAGTGTCAGGAGGGTTAGCAGGGTGAAAACGTGGGGTTACGGGGATAGGTCTTGGGTGGGATTGTTGTCAGTGTAGACTCAATGGACTGTGGGGGTTCTATGCCATGGTGCTACTCACTAAGCCCTGGCTCACTCCAATCCACCAGAATTGTTCTGCAATCGTCAGGAATTAAGGATATATCTATGGTAAGCAACCCAGGAGAATAACCATATGGGCATTGAAAAAATTATTTCTTTTTTAATTTTCTTTGAATATTTTTTTCAGTGCAAAACAATTAAATAAATAATCATTTTACCGATGAATTCTATTCACATATCTGATATCAGGGTCTAATAATCCAGAGATCTGCATTCATGATCTGGATTCATGAGGTCAAATCTCACCCCTGCGACTGGTTCATTAAATTCTGTTAATTAAATAAACCTGGGGTAAAAATACTCGTGTGAACAATGGCGACCACTTTGTCGTTAAATGGCTAAACACTCAACTATTTCATGAAGCGAAATCTGCCATTCTTACCCTGTCTTGCCGCAATGCGACTTTTAACTGTCCTCTATCATGTCCTTGCAAGCCATGTGGTTTTGTACAGGGGTGAGCAATGAATGCCAGCCTTGTCAACAATCTGCAATCCTGTGAACGAATAAAAAAGACGATGGAACATGGCAAAATAAAGAAAGATTTGTGTTTATATCACACTTTTCATAACCACTGGACATCTCAAAATGCTTTGCAGTGAATGAAATACTTTTTGAGAAGCCATCACTGTTGTAATGTAGGACATTTACGAAATAAGATCAGAAGTAGGCCATTCAGCTCCTCTAGCTTGCTCTGCCATTCAACAAGATCGTGGTTGATCTATTTGTGTTGAGTTCCACATTCCCATCTACCCCCAATAACCTTTGAATCCATTGCCTAGCAAGAAGCTATCTACATCTGCCTTAAACCTTAAACATATTCAGTGACCACATTTCTCAAGAAACATGGCAGCGAACAGGCACGCTCCTTCAAACTCCTACACACAGAAATGTGATCAAGACAGTCTGTTTTTGGTGATGTTGATTGAGAGATAACCATTGGCCGGGACATCAGGGATAGCTCCCCTGCTTGCCTTTTGAAAGAGTGCCATGAGTTTTTACATCCACCTGCGATGGGATGTTAACATCTCATCCACAAGATGCCGTCTTGTAAAGGTCCTTTTACTCCACACACAGACTGGTCTCGGATGCCACTGATAATTGTGGGTGTCTCTCTCCTGCTGGTGTTCAACTCACAACCCGGAAGTGTCGCGCTGGGACAACTTTGCAAGAGAGAGAGACTCACTGTTTATTCCTGACCAGTGAACTCACCCTTATGCCACACGTGTTGCCCTGGCTGCCACCTACAACCGTGTGTCTCTCTTTCTTGTAGGTAGAACCCAGAAGTGCCACAATGGGACAGCTTCACAAGAGAGAGAGAGAGAGAGGGACCACTGTTTATTCCTGACCAGTAGACCCCCTTGAGTGAGCAGTTTCGAAGTGCTCGGCCCCTTTACGGTCTGTACCTCGGAATTATGTTTTGGCTTTTAGTGACTCACCAAGATAGACGATGAGAGAGAGAGAGAGAGACCAGTCAAAGTTAATTTAAAAATAATTTATTCAAGAATAAGCCCAGCCAAACTCAGCCATTAAAACACAGACACTACAACACTATGCTGTGGAAAGAAAAACTAACGGCACAACGTAAATTCTTAGCATGACACGATTTACACGATTTACACAGAAACAAGAAGAATCCTAGACCCCTCCTCAACCTCTACCTAATTGAGAGATTTCTGAAGGCTGAGAGAATATACTCACCACTCCTCGGATCGTTTTAAAAACAAAAGTCCTTGCTGCTGGATCTTCCTTGATCTTTCCTCTGCCACAAAGTAGTTGTTTGGCTGGACACCTGAATTCACTCCTTTCCCCCTTTACACAACTTTACTGCACCGAACTTCACAGAACTCCTTTCCGAGTTAACAGCTGAAAGGTCAACCATCTCTCCTCCTTGTGTCCTCTTGGCCAGAGTTCGATATTATTTTAAAAGGCAGTTCCATAATCAAATTGGCTGACTCCTCCCATCGGTCAGTTTCAAAACACTGGGGTGCAAAGTGCTTACAGGATGAAACTGATTTGATCAGCTTCAATGACAAAGAGCCCAAACTGTTTTAGGAGGTATCTGATGGGCTGCTAAGTGTCCCAAGGTGGTTTCCTGGAACTGCTAAATGTTTTCCCATTAGTCGAAGTATTAATCTATATAGCTGGAGTAAAACTCGTTACCATTTCCATTTTGAGGGGCGGGGCTTAAACAGGCTAGCAAAGTCTAGTTGCACTGAGATCGGGGCGCCATGCTTAAAGGGTGCTCCAATCAGACCAAGAGATAACCTCGTCGCACCCCTACCATGGAGGTCTCAGGGGCTCCCCCCACACCGCACTCCCCGCAATCAACATTGGCATCTCCCCCTCCCCTGAGATCAATGCTGGTATCTCCCCCCTGTACCCCCCCTCTCCCCTCCCACCCCCCCACCACCCCCAGCCCAGAATCAATGCCGCATCTCTCCTCTCTGCCTCTCTCTCTCCTTCCCCCTACAACAGTCATTGCCGGCATCTCCCTACCTCCCCACTACACACACATGGACTCCCATGCGATATTCACTAGTGTCAATCTGTGCCAAGGGCCAATGCCAGAGGGCAGTGCCAGAGGGCAGTGTCAGAGGGCAGTGTCAGAGGGCAGTGTCAGAGGGCAGTGTCAGAGGGCATTGCCAGGGGGCAGTACAAGATGGCAGTACTGGGGGCAGTGCCAGGGGGCAGTGCCAGGGGGCAGTGCCAGGGGCAGTGCCAGGGGGCAGAGCCGGGGGCAGTGCCAGAGGCAGTGCCAGAGGGCAGTGCCAAGGGGGCAGAGCCAGAGGGTAGAACCAGAGGGCAGTGCCCTGGCACTGCCTGGCCATGTTTCTCTACCCTAAGGGCTATACTCACCTTTACACCTCTGGAGGAATCACCACGACAGGTCTGTGTGAACCTGTTGCAAATACAGCTTTGAAAACATGGCTGCGGGGGAATATATGGCAGGGGAGGGGCCTGTTAATAATATTAAAATGTATGGGTAGCACGGTGGCACAGTGGTTAGTACTGCTGCCTTACAACACCAGGGATCTGGGTTCGATTCCCGGCTTGGGTCACTGTCCATGTGAAGTCTGCACGTTCTCCCCGTGTCTGCGTGGGTTTCCTCCGGGTGCTCCGGTTTCCTCCCACAGTCCAAAGATGTGCGGGTTAGGTTGATTGGCCATGCTAAATTCACCCTTAATGTCTGGGGGATTAGCAGGCTAAATTCATGGGGTTATGGGGATAGGGCCTGGGTGGGATTGTTGTCGGTGCAGACTCGATGGGCCGAATGGCCTCCTTCTGCACTGTAGGGATTCTATGATCTATGATTTAAATGAGGTTGTCGCTTTTTGTGGGCATGAACCTGGCGATGTCACTGGCAAGTTGCGGGGAAAATCGTACAACGCAATCTCGCCGGAGAGAATTGCATTCCTGATTCTCTCTCTCTCTCTGACCAGAGCTGAAAGTCGTCCCCTCTCTCTCTCGGGCCGAGCAACTGGTCATCTGATCTGATCTTCTTTTGTTGTTTAGTGTTAAATTTTGTTGGGTAATAATCCTTGGAACATTTTAGTAAGTTAAAGGCAAGTCACTGAACTGTATAGAGGTAAATTTGATCAGTTTAAACAAAAGGACTTTCCATGGATGGAAATCCTTTGATCTTTTTCACCAGATCATGAAATAATTGAAGATATCAGTGCATAGTGCAGTAATACTCTCATTGCTATATTGTAGATACTCCATCAGTCGATGAACTATTCTTCTATGGCAGCAGAGTTGGAATTGCTTTTGGCATTTTGGGATTCATCATTTTGCTCATCCTTTCAGCTAGATTTTTGCACCATAAAACACACAGGTAAGCCTGGAATGGTATTTTGATAATACCTCCAATGTTTTCCTCTCATTAAGATAGATCTACAGGAGGCTAAATATTCTCTTTAGCTAGAATATTCCTTCCTCTGGCCACACACCAAAGGAGATTCACTGAGCCCATTAAAACATCATTCATTTCACCAACAAATCCGCCTCGGAAAAGCAGCCGGCATAATCAAGGACCTCGCGCACCCCTGGACATTCTCTCTTCCACCTTCTTCCGTCGGGAAAAAGATACAAAAGTCTGAGATCACATACCAAGCGACTCAAGAACAGCTTCTTCCCTGCTGCTGTTAGACTTTTGAATGGACCTACCTCGCACTAAGTCGATCTTTCTCTACACCCTAGCTATGACTGTAACACTACATTCTGCACTCTCTCCTTTCCTTCCCTATGTACGGAATGCTTTGTCTGTATAGCGTGCAAGTATCAATACTTTTCACTGTATACTAATAACATGTGACAAAAATAAATCAAATCAAATCAATGTTTTTCACCTTATGTAGGAAACATCCTAAGGTGTCTCACCTAGAGGAACTCAGCTGCTCCTATCCCAACTCCCACCGAGTCCTATCACCCCTATGTTCACTGACCTACAGGGGAATTAGTAGGGTAAATGTGTGCAGTTGCGGGAATAGGGCCTGGGTAGGATTGTGGTTGGTACCGACTCGATGGGCGAATGGCCTCCTTCTGTACTGTAGAGATTCTATGATTCTATGGACCTACAGGGACTCTTGCTTAAGCAATGCCTGAATTTTAAAGTTCTCATGCTGGTTTTTAAATCCCTCCAAGCTTTCACTGTTCCCTATCTCTGTGATCTCTCCAGGTCTATAAGATCTGAGCCATCCTCCAATTCCAACCTCCTATACGTTCCTGATTTTAATTGCTCTACCTCTGGTCGACTTGCCTTCACCTGCTGGGGCCCTGGAATTCTCTGGAGTTCCTCCCATAAATCTTTCGTAGAATCATAGAATCTCTACAGTGCAGAAGGAGGCCATTCAACCCATCAGGTCTGCACCAGTACTCCGACAGAGCATCTTACCCAGGCCCTATCCCCATAACCCCACCCATTTCCCATGGCTAATCCCCTTAACCTACACATCTTGGGACACTAACGGGCAATTTACCATGGCCCATCCACCTAACCTGCACATCTTTGGATCATGGGAGGAAACCAGAGAACCTGGAGGAAACCCACGCAGTCACCGGGTGAGCATGCAGACTCCACACGGACAAGTCACCCAAGGCTGGAATGGAACCCGGGTCCCTGGCGCTGTGAGGCAACAGTGCTAACCACTGTGCCATCGTGCTGCCCCATCACTCTATTTGTCTTTATTCCCCTGAGACATTCCTCGAAACCTATCTGTACCAGCTTTACTTAACCGCCCCTATATTCCCCTGCATGGCTGGTGTAGACTTTTATTTATTTATTTTTTATTTAACCATCATTTAGCCAGGCAAGACAATCGAGAACTGATTCTCATCCATGATAACGACCTGGCCAAGTGGCTGACGTTGCAGCTACAGGAATTACCCAGCAATTCAACATTTAAAAACAAGAAAATACAAAATAGCAGTGAGAGAGAATTGACAGTTTAGCATGAATCTGGTACCAAAGATGTGCGGGTTAGGTGGATTGGTCATGCTAAATTGCCCCTTAGTGTCAGGGGACTGGCTAGGGTAAATGCATGGGGATAGGGCCTGAGTGGGATTGTGGTCGGTGCAGACTCGATGGGCCAAATGGCCTCCTCCTGCACTGTAGATTCTATGATTCTATGATAATCAACAGAGCCTTAGCCCTTTAACAAAAGGCAACCCTGGTGATTAAATAAGTGAGCTTCAGTCTTAGCTGAACCTCATTGGCAGCCGCAAACTGAAATTAAATATGACTGATTTGATCAAGTCACATGGCCTCTACTTCCTCAGAAGAATAAGGAAATTTGGCATGTCAGCAACGACTCTCAGCAACCTTTACAGATGCACCATAGAAAGCATTCTTTCTGGTTGTATCACAGCTTGGTCTGGGCTCCTGCTCTGCCCAAGACCGCAAGGAACTACAAAAGGTTGTGAATGTAGCCCAATCCATCACGCAAACCAGCCTCCCATCCATTGACTCTGTCTACGCTTCCCGCTGCCTCGGCAAAGCAGCCAGCATAATTAAGGACCCCACGCACCCCGGACATTCTCTCTTCCACCTTCTTCCTTCGGGAAAAAGATACAAAAGTCTGAGGTCACGCACCAACCGACTGAAGAACAGCTTCTTCCCTGCTGCTGTCAGACTTTTGAATGGACCTGCCCCGCACTGAGTTGATCTTTCTCTATACCATAGCTATGACTGTAATACTACATTCTGCATTCTCTCCTTTCCTTCTTTATGAACGGTATGCTTTGTCTGTATAGCACACAAGACACAATACTTTTAACTGTATGTTAATACATGTGACAATAATTAATCAAATCGATTCAAATCAAATGACCACAGATGATAAGATGAGACAATATAATGTGAGAAACCTTTCAAAGAGGAAAGTTTAGTATTTAGTCTGATGCCACTCTTGTGAAGTGCTGTGGGATGTTTTACCACATTAGTGTGCAAGTAGCGGATGCTGTTGCGCAGTTATTATACTATTTGCAGTTTGTGCGGTCTATCATTCTAAAACTTAGGTACAGAAGTAAGTGTTTGTGTCACACAAACTGGACCTCTTAATTATTTCTCAATCTTAATTGCCAACCCTCTTGTACCTCTCAGCAATGGGTTTAAAATGTATTGGTAGAGATTTGGATTCCCCCCCCTCAGAAATGTTTGTGCAGTCCAAGCACCAGGGGAGAGGCAGAAGAATACAAATAAGTTTTAAATTCAATACAGCTGGTTTCTTTCCACTAAAAGGCACCTTTATCATATAATACTTGGAAGTACAAAGTAGCTAACACTGCTGCCTCAGGGACCTGGGTTCAATTCTGGCCTTGGATGACTGTGCGGAGTCTGCACTTTCTCCCAGTGTCTGCGTGGGTTTCCTCCGGGTGCTCCGGTTTCCTCCCACAGTCCAAAGATGTGCAGATTAGGTGGAATGCCCATGCTAAATTGCCCCTTAGTGTACAAAGAAGAACATATTAGGTGGATTGGCCATGCTAAATTGCCCTAGTGTCCAAAGATATGCAGGTTAGGTTGATTGACCATGCTAAATTGACCCTTAGTGTCCAAAGATGTGCAAGTTTGGTGGATTGACCATGCTAAATTGCCCTAGTGTCCAAAGATGTACACATTAGGTGGATTGACCATGCTAAATTGCCCTAGTGCCCAAAGATGTGCAGGTTAGGTGGATTGGCCATGCTAAATTGCCCCTCAGTATCGAAAGATGTGTAGGTTAGATTGATTAGCCAAGGTCAATGCACAGGGTTATGGGGATAGGGCGGCGGAGAGGACCTGGGTAAGATATTTTCCCAGAGAGTGCGTGGAGACTTGACAGGCTGAGTGGCCTCCTTCTGCACTGTATGGACTCTATGGAAAAAACTTTGCATTTTTAAACACACTACCAAATCATCACACAATGAAATATCAGAGACCTCCCCAGAGTAAGCAAAAATGGCAGCCATTCTCTACGTTTACCGTCTCACAAAACCCTTGGCTGTTCAATAATATTTCTGCATATTGTAAAAAATAACAACATAGAAACTAGAACTTTGAAAATCTCCATTACAAGAGAGGAAGTGTTAGGTTTTTTAGGGAACATTAAAACTGACAAAGCCCCAGGGCCTGATGGCATCTATCCTCGACTGCTCAGGGTGACGAGAGATGAAATTGCTGGGCGTCTGATGGAAATCTTTGTCGCTTCTTTGGACACGGGTGAGGTCCCTGAGGATTGGAGGATAGCGAATGTGGTCCCGTTGTTTAAGAAGGGTAGCAGGGATAACCCAGGAAATTATAGGCCGGTGAGCTTGACGTCCGTGGTAGGGAAGTTGTTGGAGAGGATTCTTAGAGACAGGATGTATGTGCATTTAGAACGGAACAATCTCATTAGTGACAGACAGCATGGTTTTGTAAGAGGGAGGTCGTGCCTTACAAATTTGGTGGAGTTTTTTGAAGAAGTGACAAAAACGGTTGATGAAGGAAGGGCCGTGGATGTCGTCTATATGGATTTCAGTAAGGCATTTGACAAAGTCCCACATGGCAGGTTGGTTAAGAAGGTTAAGGCTCATGGGATACAAGGAGAAGTGGCTAGATGGGTGGAGAACTGGCTTGGCCATAGGAGACAGAGGGTAGTGGTCGAAGGGTCTTTTTCCGGCTGGAGGTCTGTGACCAGTGGTGTTCCGCAGGGCTCTGTACTGGGACCTCTGCTATTTGTGATATATATAAATGATTTGGAAGAAGGTGTAACTGGTCTAGTTGGACCAAGGAGCGGCACAGGCTTGGAGGGCCGAAGGGCCTGTTTCCTGTGCTGTACTGTTCTTTGTTCTTTGTTCTTTGTCCACATTTTGACATTTTTTATCTACAGTTCTCAGACATCCATGAACAGTGTGCAACAATCAGAGGATTGCGAAGCTCAGGTAAAGATTTCTCCCATGAACACATTTTTATCAAATAACCAAACACTGTTATTTAAATATTAAATGATCTGTTTCATACAGATTTTGAGAATTGTTTTTACAAAGACTTTTAAGTGGGTAAGAACAGTGATAGACAGGGATGAAGATATGTCCCCATTTTTATCATTTGTCTTTGAATTCAGTTTCTTTTTTACTCATTCATGTTATGTGAGTGTCGCTGGCAGGGCCAGCATTTATTGCCAATCCCTAATTGCTCTTGAGTCTCCACCTCCATCTCCAAGGGGCAGCACGGTGGCACAGTGGTTAGCACTGCTGCCTCGCAGCGCCAGGGACCCGGGTTCAATTCCGGCCTTGGGTCACTGTCTGTGTGGAGTTTGCACGTTCTCCCAGTGTCTGCGTGGGTTTCTTCCGGGTGCTCCGGTTTCCTCCCACAGTCCAAAGATGTGCAGGTTAGGGGGGATTGTCCATGCTAACATGCCCCTTATTGTCCAAAGTTTTGCAGGTTAGGGGGATTAGCCAGGGTAAATGTGTGGAGTTACAGGGATAGGGCGGGGATGGTCCTGGGTAAGATACTCTGCCAAGAGTCGGTGCAGACTCGATGGGCTGAATGGCCTCCTTCTGCGCTGTAGGGATTTTATGAACTCTGTCATTTTAGTCAAAACTAGCTTTTGGGAAACTAAAAATATCACTTCTTTCATATTTATTATTACTTCTGCTGTGATTGCACCAGTCAGTGTAGTATTAGGGTCATGGATCATCCCAGATTTGTAATGAATTAGTTGAATTCAGCTAAGGCAGGAAATTGTCAATGTGAAGCAGTGTGTACAGGGTAGCAGTTGTGGCTTGTGGAGGTTGGGGGGATGCGCCGGGAGTGAGGAATTACATACTTAATGTATATACCATTCAAACGAGGTAATGATGCTTTAACCAATCAACTTGGGTCTTCTCAACTTCTCCTCTAGGGCCACCTCACGGCACAGATACCCGACGTGAACATCGTATACTCTGCAGTACAGTCAGCCAGACCAAACACTGTGAATCCCACAGCACAGGCACATGATCAGGACATCGTCTATTCCAAAGTCCAGACACTCAACGCAGTACGGAATTATAATGGAATTATTCCTCGTACTCCGAAACAGAATTTGAATGCAGCACCTCTGTCTGACACAGTAATACATAGCAACCCAGATATTGTATATGCCAAATTGAAATCATAAGATTCCCATTTTGCAAAGAAACTATCTTGTAGATAGTTAACTACGCGGCATTTGAAAGCATGAGTTCATTTCCAGGTGCTCTGCCATTCAATTAGATCATTGGCTGATCTTCTATCTCAACAGACTAAGGTGGTGAGCAGGATTGTGCTTTCAAAGCACCCACAGAGGCACAATGGGCCATACAGACTTCCTCTGTACCTTATATATCCATGTGGAGTAGCAATGATTTGCCTAAAGTGTTGTCCCACAGAATGGGGGTCACTCTGCGATTCGCTATCTCTACAAGACACTGAATCTAGTTGAGGTGTTCCCAATTTGTACTTTTGCCCAAGTAGCATTCTGTCAAATGCTACCTCCAGCTAGAACCTCATTATTGAAACACCGTGTATGGAGTGTGGATTTCTGCTTCAGTTGAATGAGGTGCCACAACCAGAAGCGTGATGGCACACTGGCACAATGGTTAGCAATGCTGCCTTGGAGCACCAGGGACCCGGATTCAATTCTGGCCTTGGGTGGAATTTGCACGTTCTCCCCGTGTCTGTGTGGGTTTCCTCCGGGTGCTCCGGTTTCCTCCCACAGTTCAAAGATGTGCAGGTTAGGTTGATTGGCCATGTTAAATTGCCCCTTAGTGCCAGGAAGATTAGCAGGGTAAATACATGGGGTTACAGGGATAGGGCTTGGGTGGGATTGTTGTCAGTGCAGGCTCGATGGGCCTAGTGGCCTCCTTCTGCACAGTAGGCATTCTATGATTCTAAGTGCGTCTTGGTCAAATTTACAACAATAAAGTAAGAACCAGTAAACAATGCCAGATTAATTTAGCACTGCCACCTCAATATAGTTTAGTTTATTTATTAGTGCCACAAATAGATTAACACTGCAATGAAGTTACTGTGAAAATCCCCTAGTCGCCACACTCCGGCGCCTGTTCGGGTACACTGAGGGAGAATTTAGCATGGCCAAAGCACCCTAACCAGCACGTCTTTTGGACTGTGGGAGGAAACCGGAGCACCCGGAGGAAACCCACGCTGATACGGAGAGAACGTGCAGACTCTGCACAAACAGTGACCCAAGCCAGGAATTGAACCCGGGTCCCTGGCGCTGTGAGGCAGCAGTGCTAACCACTGTGCCACCGTGTCGCCCACAGCATTGCGCAGGGACAAAGTTAAGTGTATTATTTTTGAGGAGGTGAAAGGTGTTCGGGGTTGGCAGGAATGCGGGGTTGAGGTGACAATCAGATCAGCCATGATCTCACTGAATGGGGAAGCAGGTTGGAGGGGCTGGGTGGCCTTGTTCTGCTCCTATTTTGTATGTTTGTATTATCCTTTATCGTGTGTACACATAACAATTTCCTGTCATTTGCTGTTAATAAAGTGAATGAACGGAATCAATAGAATTAATATTTCCTGCATGAGGAAAGTTATTGTAATGTAAAACAAATGTGTAAAAGAAAAGGGGAGATTCTCTCTGCCAGCTCCTGGTGAGTAGCAGGAGCTACTGTCCTGGAGAATTGTGCCAGTCACCAAACCTGTTCCAAACCTCCCAGGTACAAAGCCTCTCTCTTGCTTTTTATTTAAACAATTCATCCAAATGCATTACAATCCAAATACATTATAAATTACAATCCACATTATAATTCCACAATGATAAGTTATTAAAACAAGTCAACAGCAAATATATCTTCCTTAATACAGCAGCAAACAACCTCTCTTCCAATGAAAATGGAATCCGTTGTAAATTATCTGTCAACTTCCGGGTTACGCTATCTGGAGTGTCACCGTCCCAAGGATTTGCCTTTTCGGACACACGGGTCCCAACCAGAACGGCAGTTCTCATACAAGTCCCATCTGGGACAAACTCTCTCATTGCCTCTCAGTCATAGCTGCAGACCTGGTTAATGGGGGAGAGTGGGGGGGGGGGGGGGGAGGTCAGCTGAGGAGAGTTAAGTGAACTTGTGGTGAACCATCGTTGGTTCCCACCATGTAGTACTGAGCCAGGGTCTGGCCAGTACTATGAGTCTGTACATATGTTGCTGTTGGGGTTAGGGTTGGGTTGTTCTACATGTTACTGTTGGGGTTAGGGTTGGGCTGTTCTACCTGTATTATAGTTATTATGGTACATCCCAGTCGGGCTCCGCCTCCTGGGAGAGGTATAAAGGTCACTGCTCTGTCTGGGACCCCTCAGTCTGGGATCGTGTATTATATATGGTAGCTCTATTGTAGTAGTTAATAAAAGCCTTTATTTCCTCGAGCATCTCTCGCCTCGTGAGTTATATCGCGCATCAGAACTAAAACATCAACCAGTCTTACCTGAATCAGTGTCCAGCCGGTCAGTCCATGTGACACAGAGGAATTGCTTGCTGTGCAGTCAGCCACTCAAGGCTCCAGTAAGGATCTCACACTTTGTCTCAGCCCCACAGCTGCTCAATCTGGCCACATTGACAGGCCAGTGGATAGGATTTCTAAACCCTCAAGCTGTACCCCCTCACCTTCTGCCCCCTTGGGATCTGAGGCACTGTGTGACAGCCCATAACTCTTCAGCATTGGCTACACTTATCCAGATGTGCTGATGCCGGCGTTGGACTGGGGTGGGCACAGTAAGAAGTCTCACAACACCAGGTTAAAGTCCAACAGATTTATTTGGAACACAAGCTTTCAGAGCGCTGCTCCTTCAGCAGGTGAGTGGAGAGGCAGGTTTCACAAACACGGCATATATAGGCAAAAACACCATTGCAAGATAATGGTTGGGATACGAGTCTTTACAGGTAATCAAGTCTTTACAAGTACAGACAGTGCGATTGGAGAGAGGGATAATCACGGGTTAAAGAGGTGTGAATTGTCTCAAACCATCCTCCTCAACTCAGTCCTAAATCTGCTTCTCCTTATTTTGAGGCTATGTCCCCAGTTCTTGTTTCATCTGCCAGTGGAAATAACCTCCCTGCTTCTATTTTATCTATTCCCTTCATAATTTTATATGTTTGTATAAGACCCCCCTCATTCTTCTAAATTCCAATGAGTATAGTTCCAGTCTACACCAGTCTCTCCTCATAAGCCAACCCTCTCAACTCTAGAATCAACCTAGTGAATCTCTTCTGCACCTCCTCCAGTACCAGTATATCCTTTCTCAAGTAAGGAGACCAAAACTGTACACAGTACCCCAAGTGTGGCCTCACCAGCACCTTATACAGCTGCAACATAACCTCGCTGTTTTTAAACTCCATCCCTCTCGCAATGAAGGACAAAATTCCATTTGCCTTCTTAATTACCTGCTTTGAATTCCACTAAATTAGTTAAACATGATCTGCCTTTCATGAACCCATGCTGCGTCTGTCTAATGGGAAAATTTATATCCCGATATCTTGCTATTTCTTCCTTGATGATAGATTCAAGCATTTTCCCCACTACAGAAGTTAAGCTAACTGGCCTATAGTTACCCATCTTTTGTCTACCTCCTTTTTGAAACAGTGGCTTTACATTTGCTGTTTTCCAATCTGCTGGAAACGCCCCAGAGTCCAGCCAGATTTGATAAATTACCACAAGGGCATTTACTATTTCTCCCGCCATTTCTTTTAGTACCCTGGGATGTATTTCATCTGGGTCAGGAAACTTGTCAACTTTAGCCCCATGAGCTTACGTAACACTGTTTCTTTAGTGATAATGATCGTTTCTAGGTCCTCACCTTCCATAGCCTTCTTGTCATCAACTTATGATATGTTATTTATGTCTTCAACAATGAAAACTGACACAAAATACCTGTTCAATGCCTTGGTCATTTCCCATTATTAAATCTCCCTTCTCATCCTCTAAAGGACCAATATTTACCTTAGCCACTCTTTTTCTTTTTATATATTTGTAGAATCTTTTGCTATCTGTTTTTATTCTCCTAATCCACTTTACTTTTCTTTGTAGGTTTTTTTGTGGCTTTCTGTTGACCTTTAAAATTTTCCCAATCCTCTAGTTTCCCACTAATCTTTGCCACTTTGTGTGCATTTTCTTTCAATTTGATTCCCTCCTTTATTTCCTTAGATATCCACGGCTGATTATCCTTTTTTCTACAGTCCATCCTTTTCACTGGTATATGCTTTTGCTGAGCACTGTGAAAGATCTTTTTGAAAGTCCTCCACTGTTCCTCAATTGTCCCACCATAAAGTTTTTGCTCCCAGTCTACCTTAGCCAACTCCTCCCTCATCCCATTGTAGTCTTCTTTGTTTAAGCACAAGACGCTGGTATTGGATTTTACCTTCTCACCCTCCATCTAAATTTTAAATTCAACCATACTGTGATCGCTCCTTTCGATAGGATCCCTAACTGTGAGCTCATTAATTATTCCTGTCTCATTTAAAGTGAGCTGCCCACCTCAAACCAATGTCCAGATGCAGCTCAATGGGCCAGAGCTGGAACAATGTCGGATGGCACAGGTGGCATTTAACTAGGCAGCAAAAGAAGTTGTCAGTGCAATGGGGCAGGATTGGGAGGAGGTGGGGTTTCTGGTCGGTACCACTAGCAAGGAATGGATGGAGTCTTGGGCATCAGCAGACCAGCCCTCTATTGTGTGTGCCCTAAAAAGAGCTCCTGTTCCTTCTCTGGCCCCACGACTAAGTTATGAACACTGCTGGGTGTCTCAGTTCAGGCTGATTCTAACAGAGGTCTCAGCCAGCTGCCTCTGAAGGAGCAGCAGTGGGACATCCTGCCCCAGAGACCTGCCCCACCATTTAATAAGATGAGAGCTTATCTACCTCAAACCTACATTAACACCATCTCCCCATATTGTTGATTTCCTTGTAAAATACCCATGGTTTGTAAAAAAACACAAAAAGCAATGTGTCCCCCAATGTTTTATACCTTTGAATTGCAGCCACAGTTTTAGCAGCCAATGCAAACTCAGCATTGAGATACACAATGAGATATCCGTATTGTTTTGGTTTAGAAGGTTTGAGGTTGCATTGTGTGGCCAACGACAAGAAGACATGAGCTAATACTCCAGTATCAAGGAGTCAATCCTGATTTGATCTGATTTGATTTGATTTATTATTGTCACATGTATTAGCATACAATGAATTGTTTCTTGCGCACTATACAGACAAAGCATACCATTCATAGAGAAGTAAATGAGAGAGTGCAGAATGTAGTGTTACAATCATAGCTAGGGTGTAGAGAAAGATCAACTTAGTGCGAGATAGGTGCATTCAAAAGTCTGATGGCAGCAGGGAAGAAGCAGTTCTTGAGTCGGTTGGTACGTGACCTCAGACTTTTGTAACTTTTTCCCAATGGAAGAAGGTGGAAGAGAGAACGTCCAGGGTGCATGGGGTCCTTAAGTATGCTGGCTGCTTTGCCGAGGCAACAGGAAGTTTTTAATTTGATTTGAATCGATTTGATTTATTATTGCCACATGTAATAACATGCATTGAAAAGTATTGTTTCTTGCGCGCTATACAGACAAAGCGTACCGTTCATAGAGAAGGAAATGAGAGAGTGCAGAATGTGGTGTTACAGTCATAGCTAGGGTGTAGAGAAAGATCAACTTAATGCGAGGTAGGTCCATTCAAAGGTCTGACAGCAGCAGGGAAGAAGCTGTTCTTGAGTCGGTTAGTACATGACCTCAGACTTTCGTATCTTTTTCCCGACGGAAGAAGGTGGAAGAGAGAATGTCCGGGATGCGTGGAGTCCTTAATTATGCTGGCTGCTTTGCCGAGGCAGCGGGAAGTATAGACAGAATCAATGGATGGGAGGCTGGTTTGCATGATGGATTGGCTACACCCACGACCTTTTGTAGTTTCTTGCGGTCTTGGGCAGAGCTAGAGCCATACCAAGCTGTGATACAATCAGAAAGAATACTTTCTATGGTGCATCAGTAAAAGTTGGTCAGAGTCGTAGCTGACATGCCAAATGACATGCCAAGTATAGTGAACATCTGCATTGATTTTAATTCCTGTTCTGACTGGTTTCTGTTGGCAGAGAGAATTCTAAATGCCCCACCATCGTCTATCTCTCCCCCACAACCCTCACCGATGGGGCTACTGAAACTCCCTGGCCTCCCTCAACTTCACGCTTGGCTATTTCAACACCATTGACGTATCTGTGGCAACCATTTCTCCTCTATGTGAGGGTGTGGTTATGGGGAAAGAGCGGGGGAGTGAACTGAAAAGTTGCTTGAATACCTCATTGGTTGATTTTGCAGTGTAATATTAACATCAATTTAGTGTGCACTTTCCGAAAGAAAAGAGTTTGTACTTTCATTCCTGCAGAATGTTTCTTTCTTTATATTTCCTGGGATGTGCGTGTCGCTGGCAAGGCCAGCATTTAAAGCCCATCCCTAATTTGAACTGAAGGCTTGTGAGGCCATTTAAAGCCTCACAAGCCATTCTGAGGGCAGTTAAGACTCAACCACATTGCTGTGGGTCTGTAGGCCACACCAGGTAAGGACGGCAGTTTTCCCATTAGTGAACCAGATGGGTTTTTACAACAATTGACAATGGTTTCATGGTCATATTTAGACTCTTAGGCCGGAATTTTACCGGCACACACGCCCCAATTCCGGGGGCGGGTGAGGCTCGGAGAACGGCATTCTCCGTTGGCCTCGGGCAAGATCGTACGAGCCTCGGGCGGACATGCCGGTAATGTTTGCGTTTAATTCCAGATTTTTATTGAATTCAGTGGTGAACCAGATTAATTTTTTAAAATGACAATTTATGGTATTTTCATGGTCACGATTACTAAGACTACTTCTAAAGACTCACATTCCAACCATTATTTTGTAAATTGAGTTTGTGTCTGTATATGCCCTGTTTGTGAACTGAAATCCCAATCACCTGATGAAGGAGCAGCGCTCCGAAAGCTAGTGGCTTTTGCTACCAAATAAACCCGTTGGATTTTAACCTGGTGTTGTGAGACTTCTTCCTATGATATTAGCCAGGTCCTCTGGGTTACTAATTCAGTGATATTATCGCTATGCCAACATAGCGATAATGCCAACTATGGGAATATCCCCAAATATTTTGTGGTCTTGAAGTAGCCACTGTGGCAGAAAATGTAGCAGTTTGGGAACAGTAATGAGGGGAGGCAATGGCCCAGTGGTATTATCGCTAGACTATTAATCCAGAAACTCAGCTAATGTTCTGGGGACGCAGGTTCGAATCCCACCATGGCAGATAGTGGAATTTGAATTCAATTAAAAAAGGAAATTTGGAATTAAGAATCTACTGGTGACCATGAAACCATTGTCAATTGTCGGAAAAACCCATCTGGTTCACTAATGTCCTGTAGGGAAGGAAATCTGCCATCCTTACCTGGTCAGGCCTACATGTGACTCCAGAGCCACAGCAATGTGGTTGATTCTCAACTGCCCTCCAAGGGCAACTAGGGATGGGTAATAAATGCTGGCCGGTCAGCGATGCCCATGTCCCATGAATGAATTTAAAAAATGAACGAGACATTTGATGTGGAAGGTTGCGTTGTGTGATCTAGTGCAATAGTGGTTGTGATAAATATGTTAACACTTTAGTGTCAAGGGATCAACTCTTAAATCTGTAACATTTCCCCCAAAACAGTGGGTAATAAACACTCATAAGTTTGTCACAAATTATCGCTTAGCACAATCACAGCTAAGCCTGCATTTCTAAATGCTTACAAAACGCTTATAGTGAGACCTCCCTGGAACATCAGCTGAAGACAGAGAATCAATAGGAGATGATAGATTTGTGATAATTTTTCATGCCAGCAGCCAGTTTTTTGATCTCATGACAGGGGGTGATGGACAAAGTGGGATCCAGCTATCTGAATAATTTACTGTGGTCGGCTGCAGAATTGCAAGGATGTGGTCGATCTGTTGTGACAGGTCTCTGCAAAACAATTTCCCAGAACTTATGGGCGGAGGCAACCAATCACACCTCAAGGTTCTATTTCAACCAATTTATATTTCTTCAACAAATGTTTTATTTTAAAATGGTGCCAAGGAAAGTAGCGAAATATATCACATTTAAAATACCAAGATTTCTTTTATCTGGAAAAATAATTCATCGTTGAGGCAACATGTTGCTCCAAATATGCTTTTTGCCAACTATCCTTGTGTGTTTAATCGCAGGTAAGATTAGGTTTTTTTTGCATTATTTAATTCTTTTCCCTTCATTTAAAATTATTTTCCAAGAATGGTGTTGAAAACTGAGATTAACATAATGTAACACGGTAGCAGGGCGGCACGGTAGCACAGTGGTTAGCACTGCTGCTTCACAGCTCCAGGGACCTGGGTTCGATTCCCGGCTTGGGTCACTGTCTGTGTGGAGTTTGCACATTCTCCTCGTGTCTGCGTGGGTTTCCTCCGGGTGCTCCGGTTTCCTCCCACAGTCCAAAGATGTGCGGGTTAGGTTGATTGGCCATGTTAAAATTGCCCCTTAGTGTCCTGAGATGCGTAGGTTAGAGGGATTAGTGGGTAAAATATGTAGGGATATGGGAATAGGGTCTGGGTGAGATTGTGGTCGGTGCAGACTCGATGGGCCAAATGGCCTCTTTCTGTACTGTAGGGTTTCTATGGTTTCTTAACATTAACACTATTTTTACTAGTTGCCACACATTTTTAGAAAGAAAGGAATTTGCATTTACATAGCTCCTTTTGCAGCCAATGAGATTTTTTATTTGATTTATTTATTAACGTCACTAGTACATTACATTAACACTGCAATAAAGTTACTGTGAAAATCCCCGAGCTGGCACACTCTGGCGCCTGTTCGGGTTCACTGAGGGAGAATTTAGCATGGCCAACACACCTAACCAGCACATCTTTCAGACTATGGGAAGAAACCAGAGCACCCGGAGGAAACCCACGCAGACAGGGGGGAGAACAAGCGGACTCCACACAGACAGTGGCCTGAGCCGGGAATCGAACCCGGGTCCCTGGCACTGCGAGGCAGCAGTGCTAACCACTGTGCCACCGCGCCACAGTTGTAAGATAGGGAAAAGTAATAATCATTTTACGTTCAGCAATGACTAAATAATCTGTGTTAATTATGCTTCTGAGATAAATGTTGGCGAGGGCATTGCTTCTTTATTAATTTCTGAGTAGAGTTATGGATTTTTTTTTACATCCACCTGAAAGAGGAAACAATCTCAGATTAACGGCTCATCAGAACGCTGGCACCTGACTCCCTCCCCACGGCACTAGGTTTGCTCATATCCCTGGAATGGGGCTTGAACAAGGGCTGTGGGCACTAAAACTGAGAACTGACATTTTTTACAAAACGTAAGCCTTTATTAAAATCGAGGACAACGGACTTTCATGTAATGCTTCTTGTCAGTATCACATACCGCAACTGCAAAATAAGTCAAAGATTTGAACGAGAAGTGTATCGGCTTGAGGAAAAAATAGTTAAGGTTGTGTTCAGAGAGAAAGGAAATTGGCTCCAAGTGTTAATCCCCGAACATGACTTCATGCAGAATATCGGGGAGAAAGGGTTGTCATTCCAGTCAGTAAAGTTAACAAGCTGATATGTCAATATATTCATGCAGTGTTCCTCTGCCTTCATTTTATAATTAATAACCTAACGTCAGTCTCAAAATAGGGCACAGAAGAACTTAGGGGCAGCACGGTGGCACAGTGGTCAGCACTGCTGCCTCACAGTGCCAGGGACCCGGGTTCAATTCCAGCCTTGGGTCACTGTCTGTGTGGAGTTTGTGCATTCTCCCCGTGTCTGCGTGGGTTTCCTCCGGGTGCTCCGGTTTCCTCCCACAGTCCGAAAGACATGCTGGTTAGGTGCATTGACCCGAACAGACGCCGGAGTGTAGCAACTAGGGAATTTTCACGGTAACTTCATTGCAGTGTTAATGTAAGCCTTATTTTTGATTTGATTTGATTTATTATTGTCACATGTATTAACATACAATGAAAAGTATTGTTTCTTGCGCGCTATACAGACAAAGCACACCGTTCATAGAGAAGGAAAAGAGAGAGTGCAAAATGTAGTGAAGCATTGTTAGAGAGTTTAAAAGAGTTAGAATGAAGTTTTAGAAGCATAGAACGAGAGTAAAAGATAGAATTAGAAGGTATGCTGGGCACAGCTTGCAAGAAGTCGCCTCGCTCCGGCTCCATCTTAGAGTCATAGAGTCATAGATATTTACAGCATGGAAACAGGCCCCTCGGCCCAACTTGTCCACGCTGCCCTTTTTTAAAAAAAACCCCTAAGCTAATCCCAATTGCCCGCATTTGGCCCATATTCCTCCATCCCTCCATGTCTCTGTGCACTGTTTGAGAGCAGATTTCCACTCCATCTGACGACGGAGCAGCGCTCCGAAAGCTAATGGCATTTGCTACCAAATAAACCTGTTGGACTTTAACCTGGTGTTGTTAAAACTCTTGCTGTGTTTACCCCAGTCCAACGCTGGCATCTCCACATCATGACCATCCCCGTGGACAGTGAGGACACAAAGATTAAAGCCAAAGGCTCTGCAATCTCATCCCTTGCCTCCCAAAGAATCCTAAGATTAAGGAGAGAATAACTATCTAAATGCTTTTTAAAAGATAAAATTGTACCCGCCTCTACTACTACCTCTGGCAGCTTGTTCCAGACACTCACCACCCTCTGTGTGAAACAATTGCCCCTCTGGACACTTTTGTATCTCTCCCCTCTCACCTTAAACCTATGCCCTCTAGTTTTAGACTACCCTACCTTTGGGAAAAGATATTGACTATCTACCTTGTCTATGCCCCTCATTATTTTATAGACCTCTATAAGGTCACCCCTCAGCCTCCTACGCTCCAGAGAAAAAAGTCCCAGTCTATTCAGCCTCTCCTTATAACTCAATCCATCAAGTCCCAGTAGCATCCTAGTAAATATTTTCTGCACTCTTTCTAGTTTAATAATATCCTTTCTATAATAGGGTGACCAGAATTGCACACAGTATTCCAAGTTTGGCCTTACCAATGTCTTGTACAACTTCAACAAGACGTCCCAACTCCTGTATTCAATGTTCTGACCGATTAAACCAAGCATGCTGAATGCCTTCTTCACCACTCTGTGACTCCACTTTCAAGGAGCTATGAACATGTACCCCTCAAGATCTCTTTGTTCTGTAACTCTCCCCAACGCCCTACCATTAACTGAGTAAGTCCTGCCCTGGTTCAATCTACCAAAATGCATCACCTCGCATTTGTCTAAATTAAACTCTTGAAAAAATAAACTTTACTTCACTTTAGGTACTGGCATCTAGGAGAAACACATTGATATGAAAATAAACCTTAAAGTCTTGATTCCAAAGTTTGTGCAGCCTTTTGTTTAAATCAATTTTCTCAAAAGCATTTAATTCCATTACACTGCAATCTGATAATTGTTTAAATAACACCAATTATCACATGGCACAGTACGCACAAATAGATTGCACGCAACTAGAACTGCCAGCTGGATTCAGTCCCATCAGGAGAAAAATATATTCCTTTCTCGTTAGAAATTGTTCACAACAATATGACTGTCAATCAAAATGGCAGGTTCACCCGATTATTCTGTTGGCAACTTTGCTAGAGGGATTGGCAGCAAACCAGTCTATCCTGGCACATTAGGCCCATGCTGCCGACACAGCAAACAAAACACTTCAGTGCTGTGAGCGCTGAACATTTTATGAATCCTGCTGTGAAGTGTGCGCAACTGAAAATTGGCGCAACCCAAACCACAACCAGAACAAGCAAATCGTTCATTCCCAATTCCTGACTGGAACATAACTCAACGTGTCCACAATTTCATTTTGGGGGCATCAGGCTATCCTCACGTTTGACAGACTGTTTCGATAATCCCAACACAGGTTAGGGAATCACAGCCATGTAACCAGTGATCGTTCCCTGTTAGCTGCATCAGGAGTTGTCTTAATCGTTGAATTAAGCCTAAATTGTGCTCCAAATGGTGCCAAGACCACATATTTGAATACCGTGTGTTTTATAAAAATTTATGATTTATTTTGTTACTATTCAGTTTTTTCAATTTAGACTTAGCTTAATTAAAGAGAGAAAAAGGGGTGGTGCGCCTCGCAACAGATGCAGTCTTCAGGTTTTAGCGACTTTACAACAATCGATTTTGATTTGATTTTATTGTCACCTGAAAAGTATTGTTTTTTTGTCCGCTAACAGACAAAACATAGCACTCATGAAGTGCCAAGGGGAAAAGGAAAAGAATAGGGTGCAGGATGTAGGTGTTGCAGCGCATATTTCGTTGGTACGATTTCCTAAATTAAGTAGCTGCACTTCAGAAAGAACTTCAGGAATTTTCTTTTAAAATGAGGTAAAACTATCGTTCAGCGTTGCTGCAAGAGTTTTGCGTTGTCAGAACTGGCTCGTTAAATATTTCTGCTGAGTTGGAGAATATTTTCATCAGTAAGATGCCTTAAGTTACAATTTATATGTAAGTAGAGTGTCAAGGTATTTCTATTCAATTATTCATTTTTGTTCCAAAAGTATCACACGTTCACTGGAGTTTGTAAATGTTTATTTTGGTGCAAGGTTACACTATCTCAAATCAAGTTGTACCATGTCTGAAATCCAGACATTTTTAAAGCTCCCATATATGAAATTTTATTATTTATTAGATTCTCCCCGTGTCTGCGTGGGTTTCCTCCGGGTGCTCCGGTTTCCGCCCACAGTCCAAAGATGTGCGGGTTAGGCGGACTGGCCATGCTAAATTGCCCCGTAGTGTCAGGGAGACTAGCTAGGGTACATAAGAACATAAGAACATAAGAAATAGGAGCAGGAGTAGGCCATCTAGCCCCTCGAGCCTGCCCCGCCATTCAATAAGATCATGGCTGATCTGACGTGGATCAGTACCACTTACCCGCCTGATCCCCATAAATGCATGGGGTTATGGGGCTAGGGCCTGGGTGGGATTGTGGTCAGTGCCGACTCAATGGGCCGAATGGCCTCCTTCTGCACTATAGGGATTCTATGAGTAAAATAACTTGTTGGCTTGTTAGGCTAGATGCTGCACTGGCATGATGGTGTGCTGACTAGCTATTGGCTTCATGCTCCAGTCCATTCCCGCACTCCTCGTGGTCCAAGTGGTCCTTGACCCAATCCAGGGACAGCATGGTGGCACAGTGTTTAGTACTGCTGCCTCACAGCGCCAGGGACCCGGGTTTGATTCTGGCTTTGGGTGACTGTGTGGAGTTTGCACCTTCTCCCCGTGTCTGTGTGGGTTTCCTCCGGATGCTCCGATTTCCTCCCGCGGTCCAAAGATGTGTGGGTTAGGCTGATTGGCCATGGTAAGTTGCTCCTTAGTGTCCTAAAACGTGTAGATTAGGTGGATTAGTGGGGTAAATTAGTGAGGTTATGAGGATAGAATCATAGAATCAAAGAATCCTACAGTGCAGAAGGAGGCCATTTAGTCCATTGAGTCTGCACCAACTATAATCCCACCCAGGCTCTATCCCCATAACGCCATGCATCTATCCTAGCTAGTCCCCCTAACACTAAGGGGCAATTTAGCATAGCCAATCCACCAAACCAACACATCTTTGGATTGTGGGAGGAAACCGGAGCACCCGGAGAAAATCCACAGAGACACAGGGAGAATGTGCAAACTCTACACATGACAGTCACCCAAGCCAGGAATTGAACCCAGGTCCTTGGTGCTGTGGGGCAGCAGTGCTGACCACTGTGCCACTGTGTTGCCCCAAATGTTTATTTTAGTACAAGTTTGTTACACCAGCATAGGGTGGGGTGGCTGGGCCTGGATCTGTCAGAGAGTTGGTGCAGACTTGATGGGCTGAATGGCCTCCTTCTACACTGTTGGAATTCTATGGGCACTTGGCCTGAACCACGCAACCCAAACCAAAGTCCTGCAGGATCCGAAATCCGGCACAGACTCTGTCCCGGGATTTCTGGTTTTGGAGACACGGCCTATATCACCGTCTCAAAATAAAGGGTTGAACATGTGGGACTGTGATAAGGAAAATTTCTTCACTCAAAGCATTATGTTCCTGTGGAATTCTGTATCACAGAGGCAGACAGGTGTTTAGCTATTAAATATATTCAAGTCTAAGATCAATAGACTTTTGAACACTAGGGGAATCAAGAGATATGGAGATAGAGCTGGAAAGTGGAGTCAAGGTAGAAAATTTGCCCCAGTGGCCTAATGGATAAGGCACTGGCCTCCCTCCTAAGCCCTGGATTGTGGGTTCAAGGCCCATAGAACCATAGAAAATTACAGCTCAGAAACAGGCCTTTTGGCCCTTCTTGCCTGTGCCGAACCATTTTATGCCTAGTCCCACTGACCTGCACTTGGACCATATCCCTCCACACCCCTCTCATCCATGAACCCGTCCAAGTTTTTCTTAAATGTTAAAAGTGACCCCGCATTTACCACTTTATCCGGCAGCTCATTCCACACTCCCACCACTCTCTGCGATTAACCCCATCTGGGGTTAAGTAAATTTTCCATCACGCAAACCAGCCTTCCATCCATTGACTCTGTCTACACTTCCCGCTGCCTCAGAAAGCAGCCAGCATAATTAAGGGTCCCACAAACACCAGACATTTTCTCTTCCACCTTCTTCCATCAGGAAAAAGATACAAAAGTCTGAGGTCACGTACCAACCGACCGAAGAATCGCCTCTTCCCTGCTGTTGCCAGACTTTTGAATGGACTTACCTTGCATTAAGTTGACTGTATCACTACAGTCTGCACTCTCTCCTTTCCTTCTCTATGAACAGTATGCTTTGCCTGTATAGCGCGCAAGAAACAATACCTTTCATTGTATGCTAATATATGTGACAATAATAAATCAAAAATTAAGCGCCATCTTTTTGAATGGCAAAGCAATTTTGAGGGTTTGCATCGACTATCCCAGGCCGTATAACTGATGTAACACAAATTCTACTCATTCCAAAGCCATTAGCAGGGTAAATGTACATTGATTTGAATGAAGTTAAACAACAAATTATAAAATATTCAAACATTTTCTCTTTAAAACATTCTTGTGTTTGATTTCTTTCAAATTTCAAATGAAAGTGAATTGAAGTTATTGTTTCCACAATAACTTCAATTCAGCCATTTTACAGTCAGAGGTTTTCATTTAATCGGAGATTAAATTGAAAGTTGTGAGCCAGAATGTTACCACCCTTCACACCTGCGGGATTTTCCCATCCCGCTGCAGTGAACGGAGATTTGGCTGGGCGCCAAATTCTCCGACCTTGCTACAGCGGGAGTGTGGCGTGAATGGCCGGTAAGATCCTACCTCTTATATATTTAAGAATTCTAAAATAAGGAAGAACTTGCATTTGCATTACACCTTTCACAGCCACAGGACTTCAAATTGCTGCAGTGCAAGTAAATGCAGCAACCAAATTACACACAGCAAGATCCCACAAACAACAGTGAGAGAACTGGTCCATTGATCACAATCACAGAATTATTACAGTGCAGAAGGAGGCCCTTCAGCCCACCATGTCTGCACCGGCTCTCCAAACGAACATCGTGACTTAATGCCATTCCCCAGCCTATTACCCGTACCCATGCACATTATTTCTATTCAAATAATCATAATGCCCTCCTGAATGCCTCGATTGAACCTGCCTCCACCACACTTCCAGGCAGCGCGTTCCTGACCCCAACCACTCGCAGGGTGAAAAATGTTATTCTCACATCACATTTGTTCCTTCTTTTGCAAATTACTTTAAATCTGTGCCCTCTCGTCCTTTTATAAGTGGGAACAGTTTCTCTCTCTCTATTCTGTACAGCCCCTGATGATTTTGAACATTTCTATCAAATCTCCTCTCAGCCTTCTCCTCCCCAAGGAGAACGGTCTCTCCAATCTATCCTCATAACTGAAGTTTCTCATCCCTGGAACCATTCTTATAAACCTCTTCTGCACTCTCTCTAATGCATTCACATCCTTCCTATAGTGTGGCACACAGAACTATACGCAATATTCCAGCTGAGATCTAACTAGTGTCTTGTATAAGGTCTGCATAACCTCCTTGATCTTGTAATCTACGCCCCCATTAATAAAGCCCAGAATACTGTTTGCTTTATTTAACTGGTGATGCACACTCACATATATCAGAAGTAAGAAAGTTGGAGTCCAATAAAAGGTTAGAAGAATATGGGGGCGATTCTCCCAGCCTATTGCGCTGCTCTAATATAACAATCATAACCTCCTTGCTCTTGTACTCTATGCCCCTATTAATAAAGCCCAGAATACTGTTTGCTTTATTAACTGGTATTGGTATAACGATCATAATTTGCATTTATCCTCTAATATGTTGCCAACTATTACTAATTTTGAAAGTTATATTACTTGTGACATTATTTTAATAACTGACCAAACCTGCATTTCAAGAGGGAGAGTTAACAACTAAAATGCTGAGAACTCACAAGCTAGTAGCACACAACTGTTTCTTATAATGTTCTTGCAATGGTTGTAGTCCATCTCCCGATCTTCATTCACAAAAGCAACAGCTTTTAAAGTATTTTAAGGGATATGGGCATTACTGCCTAGGCCAGTACTTACTGCCCATCTCTAATTGCCCTTGATCAGGTGGTGATGAGCCACCTTCTTCAACTACTGCTGTCCAAGGAACCCTGTGTGCAGCATAAACACAGTAAGAAATCTCACAACACAGGAAGGAGTCTAACAACACCAGGTTAAAGTCCAACAGGTTTATTTGGTAGCAAACGCCACTAGCTTTCGGAGCGCTGCTCCTTCGTCAGGTGAGTGGGAGATCTGCTAACAAACAGCAAACAGGGCATATAAAGACACAAATTCAAGTTACAGAATAATGAATAATGATTGGAATGCGAGTCTTTACAGCTAATCAAGTCTTAAAGGTACAGACAATGTGAGTGAAGAGGGCATTTAGCATGGGTTAAAGAGATGTGTATTGTCTCCAGACAGGACAGCCAGTAAGATTTTGCAAGTCTAGGCAAGTTGTGGGGGTTACAGATAGTGTGACATGAACCCAAGATCCCAGTTGAGGCCGTCCTCATGTGTGCGGAACCTGGCTATCAGTCTCTGCTCAGCGACTCTGCGCTGTCGTGTGTCGTGAAGGCCGCCTTGGAGAACGCTTACCCGAATATCAGAGGCCGAATGCCCATGAGCGCTGAAGTGTTCCCCGACTGGTAGAGAACAGTCTTGCCTGGTGATTGTCGAGCGGTGTTCATTCATCCGTTGTCGTAGCGTCTGCAGACGCACACATGAGGACGGCCTCAACCGGGATCTTGGGTTCATGTCACACTATCTGTAACCCCCACAACTTGCCTGGACTTGCAAAGTCTCACTGGCTGCCCTGTCTGGAGACAATACACATCTCTTTAACCTGTGCTTAATGCTCTCTCCACTCACATTGTCTGTACCTTTAAGACTTGATTAGCTGTAAAGACTCGCATTCCAATCATTATTCATTATTCTGTAACTTGAATTTGTGTCTTTATATGCCCTGTTTGCTGTTTGTTAGCAGATCTCCCACTCACCTGACGAAGGAGCAGCGCTCCGAAAGCTAGTGGCGTTTGCTACCAAATAAACCTGTTGGACTTTAACCTGGTGTTGTTAGACTCCTTACTGTGTTTACCCCAGTCCAACGCCGGCATCTCCACATCAAGTCTCACAACACCAGGTTAAAGTCCAACAGGTTTATTTGGTAGCAAAAGCCACTAGCTTTCGGAGCGCTCGCTGCTCCTTCGTCAGGTGAGTAGGATTTCAGTTCACAAACAGGGCAGATAAAGACACAAACTCAATTTACAAAATAATGGTTGGAATGCGAGTCTTTACAGGTAATCAAGTCTTAAAGGTACAGACAATGCGAGTGGAGAGAGGGTTAAGCACAGGTTAAAAAGATGTGTATTGTCTCCAGACAGGACAGTTAGTGAGATTTTGCAAGCCCAGGCAAGTGGTGGGATCTCCACATCACGTGCAGCATAAACACCAGCACGGTCTGAATGACCTGTTTCTGAGCTGTGAGTATGGGTTGAATGTCGGTTACAAAAGAACAGTGGCCTGACCTGTTAATAATTTAGATATGCAGCATTTGCAAGGTGCTACAAAGCATGGCAATGTGGCTAGCATCTCCCATTAAACAAGCACAGACAAGTTACTTGCTACTTGTAAAAAGCAAGACAATACGGTGAAACAAAACCAAAGCAAAGCTTAACTGTGGAACCAAGCTTTCGAAAAGTCACAGTTAAACCAATCCTGTTAAACCATAGTTGTGTTTAGAAGCACAGTTAAACTTTTCGGACTCCATCTATTATGCATTTATGTGATGAACTACATGTCAAAGTGTTACAATGCAATAGAACATTGACTGGTTCATGTGATGTTGACAAACCACAAGAACAAACCATCTGAACTCGAAGGCGTATTTTTAAAATATTCATTCATCTGATGTGAGAGAGAGGATTGGGCAATAAATCATAGAATCCTACAGTGCAGAAGGAGGCCATTCGGCCCATCGTGTCTGCACCGACCACCATCCCACCCCGGCCTATCCCCATAACCCCATGCATTTGCCCTAGCTAGTCCCCCTGACACTAAGCGGCAATTTAGTGTGGCCAATCCACCTAACCTGCATATCTTTGAATGTGGGAGGAAACCAGAGCACCCGGAGGAAACTCACACAGACATGGGGAGAATGTGCAAACTCCACACAGACAGTGGCCCAAGCTGGGAATCGAACCGGGGTCCCTGGTGTTGTGAGGCAGCAGTGCTAACCACTGTTGGCCAAATGTTAGTCTAGCCAGTGATACCCACGTGCTGTGCATTCCACAAATTAGTGAGAAGAAATTACAGTTTGCAAACAGATTTCTACGAGACATTCCTCATTTTTAATTTTATTTATTAGTGTCACAATAGGCTTACATTAACACTGCAATGAAGTTGCTGTGAAAATCCCCTAATCGCCACACTCCAGCACCTGTTCGGGTACACTGAGGGAGAATTTAGCATGGCTAATGCACCCTAACCAGCACGTCTTTCAGACTGTGGGAGGAAACCGGAGCACCCGGAGGAAACCCACGCAGACACAGGGAAGATGTGCAGAATCCACACAGACAGTGGCCCAAGGCCAGAATCGACCCCGGGTCCCTGGCGCTGTGAGGCAGCAGTGTTAACCATTGTGCCAAATTTATTAAGTTGCATATTCAATAACAATCATTTTGACCATTGAGCAAATGGCATTAGGTGCTTTGAATTTCAAGACACTAAATATTGTTCTGTCAGCAATAACTCAGTGGGTATCACTCTTGTCTCTGTGTCAGAGGTTTGTGGGTTTAAGTCTCACTCCAGAGATTTGAAGCCAATAATCATGGCTGGCAATCCGGGGCAGTACTGAGGGAGTGCTAGACTTTTGCAGATGCCATATTTTGGATGAGACATTGAAATGAGGCCATCAGTTTACACAATACTATTTTGAAGAAGAATAGAGGAATTATACCCCAAGTCCTGGCCAATAATTTTCACTCAATCAATAAAGATCATTTGTCCATTATCATATTGCTGACAATAGGAACAAATTGGCGTTCTCTATCTCTCTATGTTGGCTGAGCCAACATTTTTTACCTGTCATTAATTGTCCTTGAACTGAATACTTATGTGGGTCTGGGGTCACATGTAGGACACACTGAGTAAAACAAATTTCCTTCCCTAATGAACATAGCAAAACAGATGATACTTTGGGTTTTTGCATATTTGTATCAATTGCACGAAAACAATCATTTTCATTGTGGTTTAGCTCTTCAACACAATAAGAATGTTTCCCTGGGGTTCCGTCAGAACTCTTGGCTGATAAAGTTTGAGAAACCCTGTTTTTACATCAATAGCTTTATGGTCACCGCTAACAAGACTAGGTCCAGATTTATTATTTGAATTTAAATTCCACCAGCTGCCATGGTGGGATTTGAACACATGCCCCCAGAGCATTAGCCCGGGCCTCTGGAATAACATTCTGATGATAGCACCACTATGCCACCATTTTGTCATTGACAAACACATTTACAGACACATGAACAGACAGGAAATAGAAGGATATAATGTGATAGGCGCAGGCTTAGAGGGCTGAAGGGCCTGTTCCTGTACTGCACTGTTCTTTGTTCTTCACCCAATATATTGCAAGCCAGTGCCACACTTCAAAGGTACTTCATTGGCTGTAAGATGCTTTGAGATGATCAGAGGTTGTGAAAAGCATTATATATGGGGTGAATATCCTCATCCGTAAATCTGAAAAAATCCAAAAACAAAGGCTGGAATTCCCCTACGTCAGATGCCAGATGTCAGTCAAGTCTCCATTCACTGCAGCGGGACTGGAAAATCAAGGGCAAGGTCGGAGAATTCCAGCCAAATCCATTTTTCGAACAGCCAAGCAGTTCATTTGTTTGTTAATAAAGCAATGTAATATTATATTACAGGTGTAATATTAACAGTTAAGAAATATGGAAGGTGCGTGAGAGTTGGCAATTGGAGAAACCATCAAGTATTTGTTGACGAAAGTTAACCTAGGCTTAGAGTATTGTAATGTAACACGGCCTAGATCTGGAAATATCTGAAAAACAAAACACAATTAGCTCCAAGGGTTTCAGGTAAAAAAAACTCAACGTGTAATTGCAAGTCTTTCTTTTAAAAGGGCAATTAGTGGTATTTGTGAACATATTTAGTTATTAAAATGCCTCAGTCTATTAATTAGAGCCAAGTTATAATACCATTAAGCATTAGAAATGCTCTATCCTCCTCCCCCCGGTATGAGTGAGATTGGAAATACAAAAGACTTGGTTGGATGTCAGCTAACACCGCTAGGCATTGCTGCCAGGCATTCCCAACATTCTTTGTGTAGGATTGCATTGTATATTGTGAGAGCAGTTTCTATATTAAAGTTAGTAAAAGGCAGGGCCAGGGCAGAAAGTTGAAACAGTTGAGAATTGGAAAGTGTTGAAGAAGTCAGTTTGGAAAAAAACATTTCTAAATATGTATTAATGACTTGTAACAGGAGGTCAGCTTTAACCTTCACTGGAACATTCTTGGTGTTGCTGCATAAGTCTCCTTGCAACACCAGTGGTTCTAGTGTTAGAACAAAGACCAAAAAAACAAAGAAAATTAGAGCACAGGAACAGGCCCTTCGGCCCTCTACGCCTGCACTGACCATACTGCCTGTCTGAACTAAAAAAAACCCGACTCTTCCGGGGACCATATCCCTCTATTCCCATCCTATTTGATTTGATTTATTATTGTCACATGTATTAACATACAGTGAAAAGTATTGTTTCCTGCGCGCTATTCAGACAAAGCATACTGTTCGTAGAGAAGGAAACGAGAGAATGCAGAGTGCAGTGTTACAGTCATAGCTAGGGTGTAAAGAAAGATCAACTCAATGCAAGGTAAGTCCATTCAAAAGTCTGATGGCAGCAGGGAAGAAGCTGTATTCACGTATTTGTCCAGATGGCCCTTAAAAGTCACCACTGTATCTGTCTCCACTACCTCCCCCAGCAAGAAGTTCCAGGCACCCACCACCCTCTGTGTAAAAGATTTGCCTCGTACATCTCCTTTAAGCCTTGCCCCCCCCGCTCCTTAAACCTATGCACCCTAGTAATTGACTCTTCCACCCTGGGAAAAAGCTTCTGACTATCCACTCTGTCCATGCCCTTCATAATCTTGTAGAATTCAAAGTTATTTCCTTGTTTTCACTTTCAGTCACCTTTTCTTCAGGGTCTTAACGTTCTGTTCTTTTTCTTCCATGGGGGGGGCAGAGGACAGCAATGCAGCACGGAGAAGGCAGCGATTATACTGAGATCTGGGAAGTACTCTACTTTAACTTCCCTGCCATTCAGATATCTGAAGCATTGTTCCTAGATCACCAGGTCAAGGAGTCCAGAACCAGGGGGTCACAGTTTAAGGATACAGGCTAAAACATTTAGGAATGAGATGAAGAGAAATGTCTTCACCCAGAGAATGGTGAGCCTGTGGAATTCGCCACGCACAGAAAACAGTTGAGGCCAAAACATTTTCAGGAAGGAGTTAGATATATCTCCTGGGGTGATATATCTAACCGGCCTCGGAGGTGTTTTTTCACATCGCTTAAGAATATATCAATTTAAGATAAAAATTACAACATTTAAAGAACACCATTCAAAAGGAGTGGGAGATAGGGAGTGGGATAGGGAGTGGGATAGCTTGATCTTGGTTTCAGATGAAGCACAGCAGAACATCGTGGGCCGAAGGGCCTGTTCTGTGCTGTACTGTTCTATGTTCTATTCTACGTTCTATATTCCCAAGAAAGTCTACAAACGCACCATTCATTTTCTGCCCTCAGTATTGTTTCACCTTCAGTCCTTCATGTACCTGCTTTCCTCTCCACAATACAGTTAAGCTAAGTCGTAGCTCAATGTGCAAAACCCTAAGTAAGTTATTTTCATATGTCGGAGTTGTTCTGAAGTTGTCAGCTTTTTTGATGCCATTGTTGGCAGGGGTATTAATATAAACCACACGTGCATGCACTCTGTAGGTGTGATATTACGCACTGTACTGGCCACAGAGCAACCATTCTTACACATTTAATACTTCTCTTTTTCTCTCTCACTGTAACCAGACACTGAAGCAGCCAAAACAATGAACCGCAACCCCATTTGGAGGCGAGTTGGAGATAATGTCACCCTGCCATGTTCTTACACACCAAGATCAAATCAAAATGGCTACTTGGACATCGAGTGGGCGGTCAGAAACAATAACGATTCTTATAAAGTGGTAAAAATAATTATGGAAATTATGGATTTTCAGAGACCTGGTCTGGACACAATTTGAAAACCATGGTCCCAGGTGTTGTCATAGATTCAGATGAGATGTGATGGCTTTGTAACTAGAGATTAATTTTTTTAAAGTGTTGAAGCGGTAACTACTTTCTGGCATAATTCAATCACATTGCTTGATTAAGAAAATTTAGGTCAGAACAAGTGGCACTTGATTTATTGACAGTCCAAAAAAAACAATCAGGAACAAATTCACACACAGCACCTATTGTTGTCCATGTTATTGTCGTTGGGCCACTGAAGACAGATGAGTTTTAACCCAAGGCGAAATATCAATGGGGACGAAGTAGAAATGGATGAGAGCTTCAAATTTTTAGGTGTCCAGATCACCAACAACCTGTCCTGGTCCCCCTATGCTCACACTATAGTTAAGAAAGCCCACCAACGCCTCTACTTTCTCAGAAGACGAAGGAAATTTGGCATGTCAGCTACCAACTTTTACAGATGCACCATAGAAAGCATTCTTTCTGGTTGTATCACAGCTTGGTATGGCTCCTGCTCTGCCCAAGACCGCAAGAAACTACAAACGTTTGTGAATGTAGCCCAATCCATCACGCAAACCAGCCTCCCATCCATTGACTCTGTCTACATTTCCCGCTGCCTCAGCAAAGCAGCCAGCATAATTAAGGACCCCACACACCCCGGACATTCTCTCTTCCTTTGGGAAAAAGATATAAAAGTCTGAGGTCACGTGCCAATCGACTCAAGAACAGCTTCTTCCCTGCTGCCATCAGACTTTTGAATGGACCTACCCTGCATTAAGTTGATCTTTCTCTACACCCTAGCTATGGCTGTAACACCACATTCTGCACTCTCTCCTTTCCTTCTCTATGAACGGTATGCTTTGTCTGTATAGCGCACAAGAAACAATACTTTTCACTGTATGTTAATACATGTCACAATAATAAATCAAATCAAATCAAACCTGGGAGCAAATTACCCGAAAAACAAAATCTGCATCCAGAATAACAGAAGAGGAGGTAGAGAGTGTGCAGAGGGATGTAGGTAGGTTAAGTGAGTGGGGAAAAAATTGGCGGACGGCGGATAATGTTAGAAAATGTGAACTTGTCCACTTTTGTGGGAGGAATAGAAAAGCAGTATACTATTTAAATGAGATTACAGAACTCAGAGGTACAGAGGGATCTGGGTGTCCTGGTGTATCAATCACTGAAAGTTAGCATGCCGGTACAGCAGGTGATTAGGAAAGCAAATGGAATCCTATTCATTCATGGGATGTGGATGTCGCTAGCTAGGCCAGCACTTACAACCTGTCTCTAATTGCCCTTGAACTGAGTAGCTTGCTAGGCCATCTCAGAGGGAATTTAAGAGTAAACCACTTTGCTGTGAATCTGGAGTCACATGTAGGACACACCAGGTAAGGACAGCAGATCTCCTTCCCTAAAGGGCATTAGTGAACCATAGAATCCCTACAGTGCAGAAGGAGGCCATTCGGCCCATTGAGCCTGCACCGACAACATTCTCAGGCTCTATTTCCATAACCCCATGTATTTATCCTGCCCATCTCCCTGACACTAAGGGGCAATTTAGCATGGCCAATTAACCTAATTTGCACATCTTTGGAGTGTGGGAGGAAACCGGAGCACCCGGAGGAAACCCACGCAGACACGAGCAGAATGCGCAAACTCCACACAGTCACCCAAGGCCAGAATTGAACCTGGGGCCCTGGTGCCGTGAGGCAGCAGTGCTAACCACTGTGTCGCTTACCAGATGTCTTTTTTTTATCACAATCGACAATGTTTTCATGGGTATCCTTTAAACCTTTAATTTCAGGTTTTTAATGAATTCAAATTTGACCATCTGCCGTGGGATTCGAACCCGGTCCCCAGAGCATTACCCCGGGTCTCTGGATTACGAGTCCAGCAACAATACCACTGTGCCACAATCTCCCCTGCATTACCATTTATTGCCTTGGTGAGACCACATCTGGAATACTATATACAATTTTGGTCTCCTTATCTGGAAAAATAGATAAAATTGCATTAGAAGCTGTTCAGAGAAAGTTCACTGGGATCAAGGGTTTATCATATGAAGAAAGGTTGAACAGGTTGGGCCTGTACCTATTGTAGTTTAGAAGAAAAGGGAGGTGATTTTGGCCGTGGTTTTCCCGATCGTTCCCACCAGCGGGAAAGTCGGAGAGACTCCCGCTGGTACTGACAACGTCTCCCAGATCCTAGTCAGCTCATTCAAATGATCTCTTCCGCATGGGAATCACGCTGCACTGAACAGTTCAGGCACGTGATCCACTGGAATCGAAAAATAAGCTGATAGTCAAGACCACTTCCTGCTTTTCCTTCTGTCACAAGAACTGAAGGAAAAATTGCCACATGACTGCAGTTCATGTTACACCTCTCATCAGACCAATATTTTTGATTTGGAACTGTGGGCTACTCTCTGAAAGTCTGTACTGCAGCATGGTGGCACAGTGGATGGGTGGCACGGTGGCACAGTGGTTAGCACTGTTGCCTCACAGCTCCAGGGACCCGGGTTCAATTCCCGGCTTGGGTCGCTGTCTGTGCAGAGTCTGCATGTTCTCCCCGTGTCTGCGTGGGTTTCCTCCGGGTGCTCCGGTTTCCTCCCGCAGTCCCGTGCTGGTTAGATGCATTGGCCATCTAAATTCTCCCTCAGTGTACCCGAACAGGAGCCGGAGTGTGGTGACCAGGGGATTTTCAGCTTGTAGATACAAATGCAGAGAGATATAGATTAGCACCTATGAAGCCCCATGAGTCTCCAGTCTCATCAATGGAAGGCTAACGCTCCCCACACAAGGAGGGAGAGTTGCTCCAATACCAGTCAAGCTTCCTACATTCTCAAAGGTTCATTAGTCTGGGGAGTTCTCTTCCCCACAGGACAGTGAAGGCTGGGCCATTGACTATATTCAAGGCCAAGTTTGACAGATTTGTGACAGACAAGATAGTGAAGAGTGAGGGGGGACAGACAGGAAAGCAGAATTGAGACCACAACCAGGTCAGCCATGAATAGAGAAGCAAGCTCCAAGGGCCTACTCCTGTTCCTAAATTTCTAAGAATGAAGCAAGGATAAATGAACAGATATAGAAAATAACAATAACAATAGAACTAAAGAATGATGATAAATGTTTAATTACATTCCTGAAAGTCAGGTTATAAAAAGACAAATAAAACCAGTTGCGGAAGTGAAGCATCTCCAGTGAAGTGTTCTACACTTCTTTAGCAGTTTCCTGTGGCAGTATAGCTTACCTCAGTCCAATAGATGGAATGTCACAGAGATGAACTTGTAACTTGCTCATTCTGTGATACAGAAATTCTTCAGCTCTCCACAATACCAATTAATTACTTTCCTTCAATGTTGCCACTGTTAATATCATAGAATCAAAAAATTCCTTCAGTGCAGAAGAGGCCATTCGGTCCATCAGGTCTGCACTGACTCTCCAAAGGGCATCTTAACCAGGTCCTCTCCCCCGCCCTATCCCTGTAATCTCACTCATTCATCTCACTAATCCATCTAACCTAGACTTCTTGGGACACTAAGGGACAATTTAGAATAGCTAATCCACCTAACTTGCACATCTTTGGACACTAATGGGCAGTTTAGCAGGGCCAATGCACTTAAGCTGCACATCTTTGGAGTGTGGGAAGAAACCAAAGCACACGGAGGAAACCCACGCAGGCAAGGGGGAGAACCTGCAAACTCCACACAGACAGTCACCCGGGGCCTGAATTGAACCCAGGTCTCTGGCACTGTGATGCAGCAGTACCAACCACATCTTCAGGACACTATTTACTCTGCTGGTGTAAAGACTTTCACATTCTTACCTCTGACCTGATGACACGCTGAAGGAGGAGCACAACCTGTTATAACTCTCTAATAGAAACTATAGAATCCCTACAGTGCAGAAGGAGGCCATTCAGCCCATCAAGTCTACACCGACAACAATCCCACCCAGGCCCAATCCCCATGACCCCACACGTTTACCCGGCTAATCCCTCTAACCTACACATCCCAGGACACTAAGGGGCAACTTAGCATGGCCAACCCACCTAACCCGCACATCTTTGGGCTGTTTGACTTTGTTGAGAGTTAAACTCTCGTTTAACTTTGTGACAGATCTTAACACTCTCTGGTGGAAAGGTTTACGTGACCTCTGGTTGGGAGCAGAGAATCTCCTTTGCCTCTGCAAATGGCAGTGCGGGAAACGCTTCACTGTATTTTAAATCACTGGATGTGAATGACAGCGGAATCTACCACTGCAAAGTGAAGATAAAAGGCAAGATTCAACAAGCGGCTTGCAACTTAACTGTACGAGCACAAGGTGGGTCTTCATATACTGATATATTTGTTGTGGGGAACCGAGTTACACCGTGATGTAGAGTTAGCACGCGTGACATACAAAGACCTGTTGCCTTTCTGTCCATTATTCCCAGAAAGAATTCCTATTGGTTCGAGTGTTTCCCTGCAGAACGAGAACCATTGTCATCAACAATTCGATGTTATTGTTTTTTTTATAAATTACATCCTTATGATTGGCCCACTCATTTCTCCCAAATGAGAGAAAGACAATGGGCGACTTCTCCCATTTTATAAGTTCATAAGATATAGGAGCAGAATTAGGCCATTCGGCCCATCGAGTCCACTCTGCCATTCAATCATGGCTGATACGCTCCTCATCCCCATTTTCCTGCCTTCTCCCCATAACCCTTCAACCCATTACCAGTTAAAAATCTGTCTAACTCCTCTTTAAATTTACTCACTATCCCAGCAACCACCGCATTTTGAGGTAGCAAATTCCACAGATTCACAACCCTTTGGGAGAAATAATTTCTCCTAAACTCTGTTCTAAATTTGCTACCCCTTATCCGAAGACTATGACCTCTCGTCCTAGAATGTCCCACAAGAGGAAGCATCCGCTCCACGTCTACTTTATCCATACCTTTTATCACCTTGAATACCTCAATTTGATCTCCCCTCATTCTTCTAAATTCCAGAGAGTATCGGCCTAAACTGTTCAATCTCTCTTCATATGACAAACCCCTCATCTCTGGAATCAATCTAGTGAACCTCCTCTGAACTGCCTCCAATGCCACTGCATCTTTCCTCAAATAAGGGGACAAAACTGTGCACAGTACTCCAGGTGCGGCCTCACCAATGCCTTGTATAGTTGCAACAATATTTCCTTACCTTTATATTTTCAGACTTAAGTATTAGTATTTCTTCTTGGGTTCAGGTCAGAATGAGGTTCCTTTAGTGTTTGCCTGTTACCCGTAAAAACCATTCCTGTTTATTTGCTGATACATATACATCTCAGGGTTGTACTTCTGATTTCCACTCGCCCGAGGCTGGGATTAACCAGTCCTGCGGCTGTGAATAGAGACCTGGCTGCGTGCCAAAATTCTCCATTCTCGCTGGCAGAGGTAGTGGGGTGTGCGAGTCCGGAGAATCCCGGCCACTCTCTTAGTTATAAAACAATTTTCTTCCCATCCAGTTTTTTTTTGTTCATTGTTACTCTTTGAAGCATTGGCCCCTCGCAGTTGCTCAGTACTGATTTAGGACTGCGTGCTTGCTGCAGCTCTCATGAAGGGGTTTATTTTCATGAGCATTTAAAAAAAAAATGTCATTCTTCCAATGTGCACATGCTTTTAATTTTTGTTATTGAGATTTGGAGTTGCCCAGCCTTCACTAATGCTGTTCCAAAACCAGCCACCAGAAGGCGTGTGAGAGTTGTATGGGATATCCTACATCTGTTTTGGACCTGCTGAAAATGTTAAGACTTAAGTCAAATTTACAGAGGTGTAGCAGAGGGGTTTCTATAATACCGAACTGCGTCCAAGTCAAGATTAATTTCCTCCAATTTGTGTTATCAGACTGCATTAAGACAGGTGATCAAAGCTTGGTTTAAGACTTAGATCTTAAGGAGTGTCTTAAAACGAAGAGAGATATGTAGAAAGGCAGAGAGTCTTAAAGAGAGAATTCCACATTTTCAGGCCCAGATAGCTGAAGGCATGGCTGGCAATAGTGTAATGAGAGAAAGCGCAGCAGGTACATAGGAACACCACCACCTGCAAGTCGCACACCATCCTGACTTGGAAATATATCACAACGCCAGGTTAAAATCCAACAGGTTTATTTGGTATCACGAGCTTTCAGAGCACTGCAACTTCATCAGGTGATGAGGGAGCAGCACTCCAAAAGCTTGTGTTGCCAAATAAACCTGTTAGACTTTAACCTGGTGCTGTGAGACTTCTTACTGTGCTTACCCCAGTCCAACGCTGGCATCTCCACATCATGGAAATATATCACCCATTCGTTCACTGTCGCTGGGTCAAAATCCTGCAACTCCCTCCCTAACAGCACTGTGGATGCACCTGCACCAGATGGACTGCAGCAGTTGAAGAAGTCAGCTCACCACCACCTTCTCCAGGGGCAATTAGGGATGGGGCAATAAATTCTGGCCCAGCCAGTGAATGAGTAAAGATAAAAAGGAAGAAATCGTGAGAAAAACGTTCAGGAATGACTTCCTGAAATCACAGATAGCCAAGAATTTACAGCCACCAATTTCCTATTTTACTGAAGGAAGAAATGGTGCTAAAACTTTGGGAAATAATTAGAGTAAGTTTCTCTGATGGGATTCGCAAAGAAATTAAGAATTTCTTTTTTTTTAAACTTTCAGATGACCAGAATGCTATACAACTGATATCTAGTTCTCCAACCACTGGCGCCAACCCAACTACTGCAAGTGGTATGATATATTTTTCATTTTATAATAGCTCTCTGGCTATTCAACTCGAGTGGGAATCACCGGTTTTAATCAAATGTCCACACCTTTGCATCTGTCTTTTTGAGTCACCAGGTAGCAGTCAGGAACAAAGATCCTGGCCATTAGTCCGTCTGTAGCTTAGGGTATCTTGAGGGCGGCACAGTAGCACAGTGGTTAGCACTGCTGCTTCACAGCTCCAGGGACCTGGGTTCGATTCCCGGCTTGGGTCACTGTCTGTGTGGAGTTTGCACATTCTCCTCGTGTCTGCGTGGGTTTCCTCTGGGTGCTCCGGTTTCCTCCCACAGTCCAAAGATGTGCAGGTTAGGTTGATTGGCCAGGTTGAAAATTTCCCCTTAGAGTCCTGAGATGCGTAGATTAGAGGGATTAGTGGGTAAATATGTGGAGGTAGGGCCTGGGTGAGATTGTGGTCGGTGCAGACTCGATGGGCTGAATGGCCTCCTTCTGCACTGTAGGATTTCTATGATTTCTATATTTGCAACATCTAATCACTGGGCCCATCTAATTTAGCACACAACAATTAATAGTTTAGGGATAATACCACTAGGCGATGGCCTAGTGGTAATATCACCAGACTATTAATCCAGAAACTCAACTAATGCTCTGAGGACCCAAGTTCAAATTGAATCGTGGGCGGCACATTAGCACAGTGGTTAGCACTGCTGCTTTATGGTGCCAGGGACCTGGGTTCGATTCCCAGCTTAGGTCACTGTTTGTGTGGAGTTTGCACATTCTCCCCGTGTCTGCATGGGGGTGCTCCAGTTTCCTCCCATAGTCTGAAAGATGTGCTGGTTAGGTGCATTGACCTGAACAGGTGCTGGAGTGTGGTGACTAGGGTAATTTCATAGTAACTTCACTGCAGTGTTAATGTAAGCTGTACTTGTGACTAATAAATAAACTTTCACTTTAGAATCCCTCCACGGCAGATGATGGAATTTGAATTCAATAAAAAATATCTGGAATTAAGAATCTACTGATGGCCATGAAACCGTTGTCAATTGTCAGAAAAACCCATCTAGTTCACTAATGCCCTTTAGGGAAAGAAATCTGCCGTCCTTACCCAGTCTGGCCTATGTGTTACTCCAGAGCCACAGCAATACGGTTGATTTTTCAACTGCCCTCAGGCAACCAGGGATGGGCAATAAATGTTGGCCAGCCAGCGACACCCATGCCCTACAAGTGACACCCATATCCCACAAACCCACAGCACGGTGGCACAGTGGTTCACACTGCTGCCTCATAGCGCCAGGAACTTGGGTTCAGTTCCCAGCTTGGGTCACTGTCTGTGTGGAGTCTGCACGTTCTCCCCGTGTCTGCGCCGGTTTCCTCCGGGTGCTCCGGTTTCCTTTCACAGTCCAAAGATATGCAGGTTAGTTGGATTGGCCGTGCTAAATTGTCCCTTAGTGTCAGGGGGACTAGCTAGGGTAAGTGCATGGGGTTATGGGGTTAGGGCCTGGGTGGGATTGTGGTTGGTGCAGATTTGATGGGCCGAATAACCTCCTTGTGCACTGTAGGAATCTATGATTCTATGTATTAAAAAAAACTTGCATCTATATGGCACTTTTAACTGTAAAATGGCCAAAGACACTTCGCAGGAGCATTATCAAGCACAATTTGACACAAATCACTTTCAGAACTTAATGTAAGCACATAAGGAGTGGGAGCAGGCCATTCCGCCCTTCAAGTCTGCTCTGCCATTCAATGGGGAAAAGGCTTATCTTCTACTTCAATACCATTTTCCTACCCTAGCCCATGTGTCTCTGAATGTTTTTAAGATGAAGAAATCTATCAATCTCAGTCTTGAGCACACTCAATGACTGAGCCCCTGCAGCCCTCTGTGTTAACGGAATCCGCATTGATTGATGAAGTTAAAAGTAAGACACAGCAGCTCTCTTTACTGGAGAGAGTTTATTGACCTAGATCACAGTCAACACTGCTCCAACACACTAGTGTCCCAGCTGTCCCCATTTATATTCTTTCGAATGAAACAGTTAACACAGTTACGGGGACAGATTAGCAAAAGGATCGAATTAACAAATTAAATCCCCTTAAAGGGATACAACCAAATAGCAAAAACAAAAAGGGAACTTACAACATCAAATTAAAATGTGCTCCTGGGGGCCCTTGCTCCATTTATAGCTGTGCAAATATCCATCAGCTGATTAACAATGCAATTGCCATTAAACTGTAACAATGTGATTAATAAGACATTGACAACATGGGACAGAGTATTTCAAAGATTCACCACCCTCTGAGTGAAGAAATTCCTCCTCATCACATTTCTAAATGACCTACTGTAATGTCCTAACTAGAGGTTGGTGTTTTAACAGAAAGGAAAGAACATGGCTTGCACACGTAGATTCAAACTAACATACAACAGGTTTATTGAAAGAAATGTTCTCTGCACTGCTCAGAGCACGAACTGAAGGTAAAACAGCAGCCTGCAACACCTAAATGACATCAAATTGCATGATCAGTTCTTAAAGCAACTGCAACCCTTTTGAATATACAACACCTACCCTTTATTATGAGACTGTCCCCGGTTCTAGAACCCCAAAAATAGAGCACATGGGATTGGGGAAATACATAAAGCAAAAGTAAAGTTTATTTATTAGTCACAAGTTGGCTTACATTAACGCTACAATGAAGTTGCTGTGAAAATCCCCTAGTCGCCACAGTCCGGCAGCTGTTCGGGTACACTGAGGGAGAATTTAGCATGGTCAATGCACCTAACCAGCACGTCTATCAGACTGTGGGAGGAAACCAGAGCACCTGAAGGAAACCCACACAGACACGAGGAGAACGTGCAAACTCCACACAGACAGAGACACAAGCGGGGTATCAAACCCAGGTTCCTGGTGCTGTGAGGCAGCAGTGCTAACCTCTGTGCCACCCCAGATTTGAGAACTGGTTAATGGGCAGGAAACGGAGAGTATGAATAAATGGGTCAGTTTGGTCACCAACCTACTATTTGAACAATTTAACCCAGAGAAGAAAACAATCCTAAAATTTTGGGAAAGTGTGACTTGGAGCAATTTCTAACATGGCTGATGATACTCTTGTGAATTTGAAAATGTCTAACTTTTTTACTTTAAGCTAATGAGAAAGTTGCACAACCAATCACGATGGTCAACCCAGCTACTGCAAATGGTATGAAATGTTTCTCACTTTATGCTTGATCTGTGGCTATTCATCCTTAGAGGGAATCTTAATCAATACCAAACCTGCTTTTTATTGAATGTCCACAACATTGCATCAGGTGGCGCAGTGGTTAGCACTGCTACCTCACAGTGCCAGGGACCCGGGTTCGATTCCAGCTACGGGTGACTGTGTGGAGTTTACACATTTCCCCGTGCCTGCATGGGTTTCCTCCTAATGCTCCAATTTCTTCCCACAATCCAAAAATGTGCATGTTAGGTGGATTGGCCAAGCTAAATTGTCTCTTAATGTCCAAAGACATGTAGGTTAGGTGGATTGTCTGTGGTGGGTGCTTGGACATGCAGGGGTGGGGCGGGGGATTGGGCCTGGGTAAGGTGCTTGTTTGAAGATCAGTGCAGGCCTGAGTCAGTTGGCTTCCTTCTGCACTGTGGGGGGTTCCATGGTTCTACTTGAGACATTGGATGGCAATCAGGAACAAAAGCCCTGACTCATTGTCCCTGTCTAGCTCAAGGCCTTGTGATGATATTTTTAACATTAACCACTGAGTTAATCTGACATAGCACACGACAACAACTTGCATCTATATAGCACCTTTAATATAGTAAAATGGTCTAACGTGCTTCACATGAGCTTTATCAGATAGTATTTGACACAACCCATCTTAGGAGATACATGGGACAGATAACTGGAAGCTTAGTCAAAGAGGAACATCTTAAAGGAGGAAAAAGAGAGGGAAAGAAGCAGAAATGTGCAGGGAGGGAATTTCAGAATTTACTATGAAATAATGCAGCATAATGTGGATAGATGTGAGGTTATCACTTTGGAAGCAAAAATGGGAAGGCAGATTATTATCTGAATGGCTATAGATTGAGAGAGGAGAATGTACATTGTGTCCTCATATACCAATCATTGAAAGTAACCATGTAGGTGCAGCAGGCAGTGAAGAAGGCAAACGGCATGCTGGCTTTCAAAGCGAGAGGATGTTTTGCTCCAATTTTACAGGGCCTTGGTTAGACCACACCTGGAATATTGTTTTCAGTTTCTGTTTCCTTGTCTGAGGAGGGAGTGCAGAGAAGGTTTACCAGACTGATTCCTGGGATGGTGGGACTGACATATGAGGAGAGATTAAGTCTGTCAGGATTATATTCACTGGAGTTAAGAAGAATGAAGGGGAGGGGAAATCGTTTGGAAACCCAATAAAATTCTAACAGGACTAGGACAGGGTAGATGCAAGAAGGATGTTCCCGATGGCGGGGAGTCCAGAATCAATGATCACCATCTAAGGAAAAGGGGTAAACCATTTAGAACTGAGATGAGAAGAAATTTCTTCACCCAGAGAATGGTAAACCTATGGAGTTCACTACCACAGAAAGCAGTTGAGACCAAAACATTGTACGTTTTCAAGAAGGAGTTAGATATAGCTCTTGGGGTGAAGGGGGCCAAAGGATATCGGGGGGGGGGGGGGGGGGGGGGGGAGGGGGGAAAGCAAGAATAGGTTATCAAGTTATAGAATCAGACATAATCATAGTGAATGGCAGAGCAGGATCGAAGGGCCGAATGGCCTACTCTTGCTCCTATTTTCTATGTTCCTATGTTTCTAATCTCTTCAGTATTATACTGGCCAAAATCTTTATCCAATAAATTAATGTTTACTCATAGATATTAAATGTTTACTTCTTATAAAGATGTATTTGATGGTTGCAATAAAATAAAATTAGAAGCAACGTGCTCCCTCTGAATGTTGAATAAGAACATTGCAATGTAATTTAGTCAACAGGAATTAATTACCAGAGGTACCATTAGTATAACTGTAAAGGACCTTCCTTTTGAATCATTGGCCACTATTTTACGACCTTGCTCGGGCGCGGCTCGTAAAATCCTGCCCAAGGCCAACAGAGAATTCCGTTCTGCGAGCCTCGCCCGCTCCGATTCCAGGGCGGGCGAGGCGGTAAAATACCGGGCAATGTCCCTGAAGGGCAGGATCATCTGTTCTTTGTGCTCCCTCATTCTCTGAGATAAAGCGTGTTTCATTCTCCGCACACAGCTGGAGTTCAGATGCTGAACATAAACATGTGAGAGATGCTGAATGGAGAAGATGTTACTTATCATTAATGGTGTGATACGACCTTTCTTTTTCCAGCCATATCTCCTCCAAAGAATGATGGGGTATATATATTCATAAGGACTGCGAGAAATTGTGTTGCTTTATTCATTGGAAGTATGCTTTTTGTGCTGTTTGTGCAATATTTGAATCAGAGAACTAATACCTGCACCCAGGTAAGGCTTGACTGGCAAGTATCAGTTTGAAAAGTATCATTGAAATATTTTCTTGAACTACAGTATAATTAATGCATTGATGAGGCTGTACATACTTTACAAGACTTACTAACCTATCAATAATGGTGAAATATTGTATCTTATGTTTCAGTTGAGGTGTTATTTCTGTACAATAAACTGCGAAACAGTTAGTTTGATTCTATGCTTCTCCATGTAATAACATCTAGATCAGTACTGCCATATTGATTCAGCAACAAGGCACAGCCGTATCATCTCCTGCTCAGTGGGTAGCATTCTGATCTCTGAATCAAAATGTTGTGGGGGCAGCACGGTGGCACAGTGGTTAGCACTGCTGTCTCACAGCGCCAGGGACTCGGGTTCAATTCCCAGCTTGGGTCACCATCTGTGTGGAGTTTGCACGTTCTCCCCGTGTCTGCGTGAGTTTCCTCCAGGTGCTCCGTTTTCCTCCCACGGTTCAAAGATGTGTGGGTTAGGTGGATTGGCTATGCTAAATTACTACCTTAGTGTCAGGGGGACTAGCTAGGGTAAATGCATGGGGATAGATGCCTGGGTGGGATTGTGGTCGGTGCAGACTCAATGGGCCGTATGGCCTCCTTCTGTACTGTAGGATTCTATGATTTTAAGTCCCACTCCAGAGACTTGAGCACAAAATTCTAGGCTGATGCTTTAGTTCACCTTGATATATTGAGCCGAGTCCCAAAGGAGATCAAAGGATATGGGGGGAAAAGCAGGATCAGGCTATTGAGTTGGATGACCAGCCATGATCATAATGAATGGTGGAGCAAGCTTAAAGGGCCAAATGGCCTCCTCCTGCTCCTATCTTCTATGTTCCTATGAACCTGTCTGCTCTCTCAGGAGGATATCAAAGATCCCATGGTACTGTTTTAAAGAAGATCAGGAGAGTTATCTATTGGTCAATATCTATCCCTTCGTTCATCTCTATGTTTCAAATCGCATCAGTATTATGGATACTGACACTGGCCAAAATCTTTATTCAATAACTCAATGTTTACTCATAAGTATTAAACATTTACTTCTTATAAATATGTATTTGATGGTTGTAATAAAATAAAATTAGAAACAAAATTCTCCCTCTGAATGGTAAGAACATTGTTCATCAACATCCAATAAACCAGGTTAATTGGTTACTCTCATATTGCTGCACGAGGGAGCTTGCTGTGTGCAAATTGATTTGTTTGTTTCCTACAGCATTGATGATTCAATGTGTATCACTGGCTATAAAATGCTTTGGCTGTGAACGACCCAACATAAATACATGTCTTTCCTTTAAAGGTTGGACACATTTCAGTTTGGCGGCTGATGAACCGTGGAAGACCAGTCACACGAGTCTCTTCACATCCGGCTTAAGAATGACATGGCAGAGCTGGTACGTCAACTGCGTGACCTCCTACGTAAAGACATGTCTGTGGTCCAGATTCTCAGAATGCTGAATGATTTCAGATAATGAACTTCCAGCGGGTACCAGTGGATGAGCACAGTCCACATGTGGCACTGTCTGACCTGCTTGACATCCTGCCACTGCTTCTCTTCTTCATTCAATCCATAACAACAGAATGTCAGTCGCATGGACAAGGCAATGAGAAAAGCTGCTGTACCAGAAACCATGGCACAGAACCTCCGGACCAACTAAAAGCAAATAAGGAAAAGAAACAAAGCGATTCACAATGTTACCAAGATTTTGATTATGAACTCAATGAATTCAGCATGTCACCTACAACTCTCACCAACATTTACAGATGCAATATAGAAAGTATCCTTTCCAGGTGTATCACAGCTTGGTATGCCTCCTGCTCTGACCAAGACCGCAAAAAACTATAAAGGATTGTGAATGAAGCCCAGTCCACCACGCAAACCAGCCTCCCACCCATTGACTCCATCTACACTTCCCGCTGTCTCGGAAAAACAGCCAGCATAATCAAGGACCCCACTTACCCTGACATGCTCTCTTCCATCTTCCTCCATCAGGAAAAAGATACAAAATTCTGAGGTCACGTACCAACTGACTCAAGAACAGCTTCTTCCGTGCTGCCATTAGACATTTGAATGGACCTACCTCATATTAAGCTAATCTTTCTCTACACCCTAGCTATGACTGTAACGCTACATTCTGCACTCTCTCCTTTCCTTCCCTATGAATGGAATGCTTTGCCTGTATGGTGCGCAAAAAACAATACTTTTCATTATGTCCCAATACGTGTGACAATAATAAATCAAATCAAATCAAATTCACTTCCATAAATAGCACAGTGTCATAAGAACATAAGAAATAGGAGCAGGAGTAGGTCATCTAGCCCCTCGGGCCTGCCCCGCCATTCAACAAGATCATGGCTGATCTGAAGCGAATCAGTTCCACTTACCCGCCTGCTCCCCATATCCCTTAATTCCCTTATCGATCAGAAATCTATCTACCCGTGATTTAAACATATTCAACGAGGAAGCCTCCACCACTTCAATGGGCAGAGAATTCCAGAGATTCACTACCCTCTGAGTGAAAAAGTTCCCCCTCAACTCTGTTCTGAACTGGCCCCCACTTTTTGAGGCTGTGCCCTCTAGTTCTGGTTTCCCTTCTAAGTGGAAAGAATCTCTCTACCTCTACCCGATCCAGCCCCTTCATTATCTTATATGTCTCTATAAGATCACCCCTCAGACCCAATCTGTTCAATCTCTCCTCATAAGCTACACCCCTCATCTCCGGTATCAACCTGGTGAACCTTCTCTGAACTCCCTCCAAGGCCAATGTATCCTTTCACAAATAAGGGGACCAAAACTGCACACAGTACTCCAGTTGCGGCCTCACCAGTGCCTTGTATAGTTGCAGCAAGACCTCCCTGCTTTTATATTCTATCCCCCTCCCGATAAAGGCCAACATTCCATTCGCCTTCTTGATCACCTGCTGCACCTGCAGACTGAGTTTTTGTGTCTAGAAGGTCTCTCGTACTCCAGGGTATGTGGACGGGTGGACAACTTTGGACCATTGCGGAGTAAACTGAGGGAAAATGTATGACATTTCAAATGACATTATCAGACCCTATCACAAACTGTTCCATTATTACAGTTATGATACCTCTTCCTGTGAACATATATATGGAAATATTTCCCCTCAGAGATCGATGGACACCGCATTACCAGTTTTCACAATGTTAAAGAGTTACTCAGTCTATTATTATCAGACTTAGCTCTCCGTGGCAAAGCTTAATGCAGCGAGTAAATTCTTAAAAATAATAGGGAGGTTAAGGACAAGATGCCATCTGCATGAAGCAAAATGTAAATCAGCCAAAAAGTTCTGGAAGTTTGCAAATCACGGTGAATTTCTTAACCCCCTGAACTTGTTCATCAATTTGTATATTACTAACGGCAGACATTGCTAACTCACTGTTACTTTTCTGGCAATTCCTGCCCCCGCCCCCCCGATCTTCTTTATTATTGGCCCATTATTTATTTTTTATACTCATATAGGTTACAGAGAAAGAGTTGGTCACATCATTCATTGAAAGCCTAGATGCCCCATTGTCTTCTCCACACCATTGTCAGTTCTCACTGAGTGCAGCTCTTACTATACTCTAGTTTATATGCATTTTGATTTGATTTGATTTATTATTATCACATGTATTGAGATACAGTGAAAAGTATTGTTTCTCGTGCGCTATACAGACAAGGCATACCGTTCATAGAGAACAAAGGGGAGAAGGAAAGAATAGGGTGCAGAATATAGTGTTGCAGTTACAGATAGGGTGAAGAGAAAGATCAGCTTAATATGTGATAGGACCATTTAAAAGTCTGATGGCAGCGGGGAAGAATTTGCTCTTGAGTTGGATGGTACATGTTCTCAGACTTTTGTACATACCAATGAGTGTAAAATATCCCACCGTACACAGGCAGAAAGAAGCAAATTAAAACTTGTTCCTCTTGTCTGATACAGTGAAAAACTGCAACTGTGCAGCACGGTGGCGCAGTGGTTAGCACTGCTGCCTCACAGCGCCAGGGAGCAGGGTTCGATTCCAGCGTTGGGTGATGGTCTGTGTTGAGTTTGCATGTTCTCTCCATGTCTGCGTGGGCTTCCCGCAGGTGCTCTGGTTTCCTCCCACAGTCCAAAGGTGTATGTTAGGTCGATTGGCCATGGTACAATTGTCCCATAGTGTCCAAAGATGTGTAGGTTAGGGGGATCAGCCATGGGATAGGGTGGGGCAGTGGGCCTGGGTAAGATACTCTGTCAGAGTGTCTGTGCACACTTGATGGGCCAAATGGCCTCCTTCTGTACTGTAGGGATTCTATTCTATGACAGATTTGTGCCCCAATATTTCTCTTGCCTACAAATCAGTAAATAAACATGGTTTGGATGTTATGTAATCAATTCCAAACATACATTTGCCAATTCCCAGTCATTTGCACATTTTCTTGTCAAAGACACAACAACATTTTAAAGTATTTCTGTGATTTTATTTTATATTCATATTTCATATAGCATGAATCCTTAACAGGTTAGTATTAATGTTATAAACTAAATATTATATACACATGTAAAGTAAAAGTTCCATTAATGTGAAAAATGTTTGTTGCAAAAGAGATTATGCATCTGTAAAAATGTCTTTGTTTTTTCACAAATATAATTAGTGAATATATTAAAGTTTTGACACATTGGAAGTGTTTCAAGAATTTTCCTGTTATCCTGTGTCCATCAATGTAAGGCACATTGATAGCAGAAATGAAACATTTACAGATATCACTTTCAAATACAAACAGCTCAGGTACATCACAAGTTAGGTGTATAGTCAGTTTCCTCTTTTTCCCTACATACGGTGGCACAGTGGTTAGCACTGCTGCCTCACAGCTCCAAGGACATGGGTTTGATTCCCAGCTTGGGTCACTGCGTGTGTGGAGTTTGCACATTCTCCTTGTGTCTGCGTGGGTTTCCTCTGGGTGCTCCAGTTTCCTCCCACACTCCAAAGATGTGCAGGTTAGGTTGATTGGTCATGCTAAATTGCCTCTTAGTGTCCTGGGATGTGTAGGCTAGAGGAATTAGTGGGGTAAATGTGGGGGGTAGTGGGGGTAAGGCCAAGGTGGGATTGTGGTCGGTGCAGACTCATTGGGCCGAATGGCTTCCTTCTGCACTGTAGGGTTTCTATGATGACATTCAACATTTTACAAGTAGTCATCAGGAATTGATTAGATATAGGAACAGGCAGATTTTTTCCTCTTTAACCCAGGGATGAAATCAATGTGAAACTCCTACTGCTGTCCTAGTTTAGATTAGTTAATTTAAGAAAGGGAAGACCAAAACTGAAACTTCTTTGTATGTTTCAGTTCCATATTGAGCAGTGCACTTACAACAAAACTAAGTAAGAAGTCTCATAACACCAGCTTAAAGTCCAACAGGTTTATTTGGTATCACTAGCTTTCAGAGCGCTGCTCCAAAATCAGGTGAGTGGACACTCCCCAATCACTTGATGAAGGAACAGCGCTCCGAAAGCTCGTAATATCAAATAAACCTGTTGGACTTTAACCTGGTGTTGTGAGACTTCTTACTGTGCCCGCCCCAGTCCAACGCCGGCATCTCCACATCATAACAAAACTAAGTGGGGATTGACTATGACTGTTCTATTGGTCTGTAACCCTGAAACATAGGGACAGGAGGAGATCATTTCACTCCTCTAGCCATTGCACCATTCCACAAAATCATGGCTGATCTGTGATCTAACTCTATTTATTCATTTTTGCCCCGTACACCTTTGATTAATAAAAGCTGAATAATCTCACAATAGATCCAGCACCATCTGCCATTCACGGAAGAAAGTTCCAATCTAACTATTTTTGCACGTTTTAGTGTTTCCGAACTTTACTTTTCAAAGGACTTGCTCTAAGTTCTAGTCTGTGTCCCCTTGCCCTAGGCTCCCTAACCAGTGGAAATAGTCTCTGCCTAGCCTTCTTTTGTATCATCATAAGGAGATAAGTATTGCAAGACAAAAAAGATCAAAGTCCACCTAGATCACCTTCTCCCGCCCTGCTAGTTACATGATGTGACCGTAAGAGTTATTGATTAAGTAGAGCAATCAATCACTATCCACCAGTTTACAACAGACCCTGAAAGGAGAGAAACAAAAAATCTGTATGGTTCAGAGTTTGTAAGCTATAGGTCCAATGTCATCTATCCCTTCCAAGCGTACTACATTTACCACACATCGTCCATCTCAGATACTGGAACACAAAGTGCGACTTTGGAAAGAAATCTATTTTGTTTTTGATTACATTAATACCAATGACTTCCATGATTCATCCAGGAAATATGCTCCATAGATTGATTCACTGACTCAAAATGGGCCAAGGTGATGTGCTAACAACTTGCTTTTCTGTCAATATGATTCTGTAACGAATACATCAATTAGCTGAGGAAGATAGAGTTTCTTTTGCCTCTTCTCAATGGTGATGTTCCAACAACAGGGTGGCACAGTGGTCAGCACCGCTGCCTCACAGCACTAGGGACCAGGGTTCAATTCTAGCCTCGGGTCACTGTCTGTGTAGAGTTTGCACATTCTCCCCGTGTCTGCATGGGCTTCCACCGGGTGCCCCGGTTTCCTCCCACAGTCCAAAGATGTGCCGGTTAGGTGGATTGGCCATGCTAAACTGCTGCTTAGTGCTGAAGATGTGTAGGTTAGATGGATTAGCTATGGTAAATGGGTTATGGGCATAGGGGAAGGGAGAGTGCCTGGGTAAGACATTCTGTCAGAGAGTCAGTGCTGACGCGGTGGGCCAAATGGCATCTTCTGCACTATAGGGATTTTATGATTCTATGTCTAGGGTTAGGTGGATTGGCCATGCTAAATTGTTCCTTAGTGTCAGGGGGATTAGCTGGGGAAAATCCATGAGGTTATAGAGATAGGGCCTGGGTGGGATTGTGGTCGGTATGGACTCGATGGGCCACATGGCCTCCTTCTGCACTGTAGGATTCGATGATATGATCAATAACAGAATAATTTTTCAAACATTGTGTTCGTGTATCAGTAATGGGAGGTCAGGAATGGTTAAAACTGAACCTTAGTAGTGGTCCTGAGTTTTGAATTGGGAATGAAAGCTATAATGCTCTGGTCCACACCACACAACCTGAGCTCGTCAGAAACTGTTCTCAAGTGGAATCCAATGCACTAAATCTAATTATTATTGCTTATTCAGAGTGTAAAAAATCCTTTATAAAAAGTATAAGCCTTTGGTTGAAATTTTTTGATATGCCTGAGATCCTGTTTGTACAAACTGGTTCGATAAAGTCTAACGTTCTGCAAAGACACCGTGAAATCCAAATGGTATACGGACAGCAACTTCTGCTCTTCCTATCTCAGTGAAGGTCTTGGCATCAAGCACAAGCAGCAAACTGCTCTTATTCTGAAAAAAGACAACAACAAAATCTTCAGCAGAGATCAGAACAACAAAAAACACTAATGTCGCAATCTGATCCTTTCCAATCATGCTTTAAAATTAGTTTGTAGTTTGAGGGCATCATTGGCTGGCCAGCATTTCTTGCTCATCCCTAGTTGCCTTTGACAAGGTGATAGTGAGCCTTCTTCTTAAACCCACTGCAGTCCCTGAAGTGTAGGTACACCCACAGTGCTGTTAGTGAGGGAGTTCCAGGATTTTGTCCCAGCGACAGTGAAGGAACAGCAATACATTTCCAGGCAGAGGGACCTGGGTGTCCTCGTTCATGAGTCTCAGAAAACTAGCATGCAGGTACAGCAGATAATAAACAAAGCAAATAGAATGTTGCCATTTGTAGCTAAAGGAATAGAATATAAAGATAAGGAAGTATTGTTGCAGCTATACAAGGCATTGGTGAGGCCCCACCTGGAGTGTTGTGCACAGTTTTGGTCCCCGTATTTGAGGAAAGATGTAGTGACATTGGAGGCAGTTCAGAGGAGATTCATTGGATTGATTCCAGAGATGAAGGGTTTGTAATATGAAGAGAGATTGAACAGTTTAGGCCTATACTCTCTGGAATTTAGAAGAATAAGGGGAGATCAAATTGAGGTATAGAAGATGATAAAAGGTATGGATAAAGTAGCCGTGGAGCAGATGCTTCCTCTTGTGGGGCATTCTAGGATGAGAGGTCATAGTCTTAGGATAAGGGATAGCAAATTTAAAACAGAGTTGAGGAGAAACTACTTTCCCAAAGGGTTGTGAATCTGTGGAATTCGCTACCCCAAAGCGCGGTGGATGCTGGGACAGTGAGTAAATTTAAGGAGGAGTTAGACAGATTTTTAATTGGTAATGGGTTAAAAGGTTATGGGGAGAAGGCAGGAAAATCAGGATGGGACGCAAGTCAGCCATGATCGAATGGCGGACCGGACTCGATGGGTCGAATGGCCTAATTCTGCTCCTGTATCTTACGAACTTATGAAGTCAGGATGGTGAGTGACTCAGAGGGGAAATATACAAAGGATATTCCTTCAGGTAACTTTGATGAAGGACTATACCTGAAACATTAATCTTTTTGCTACCCTCATTTGTATTTCTATCCTTTGATGATTTTAAATAAAAACTCTTTGGAGAGACAATTACTTACCAACATTGATACATTTTACTGCTTAGTATTCCTCGCACAGAACTTGAAAGCACAGCAACAATTTTCTGTCCATTAATTTTAATGACTTGGAAATTGCATGACTGCTTAATCTCTATAAAGGCACTCCAGTCACACAAAACCTTGCTTTTAGAAAGCACCAGATCATAAAGTGTCATTTTTAATTTTTGTGTAAATTTAGCAGAACGCTGTGCTCAATGCAAAGACAAATTGGAAAATTTGTTGTATTGTAGTTCGATTGATGACTCACCTGCTTTCCATTGGGAATATGGGATCATTGAGTTAAAAATTAGCTTAAAAATTAAATATAAGATTGGTTTTCAGGTACCGCATTGGCAATATACTGGGAACCAGAATTGTCTGAAATTGGCAGGTTTCTGGTGAGCTGGAGACATGAATTGGACATGCAAATACAGTTTGATGATCAAAGCCTAATTTGGGTCAGGTGCCTGACCAGTAGTGGCCCTGAGGTAGGAGGTCATGAAGTCAACAGGTGTGAGCAGAGCATCATTGTGGAGCTGGAAGAAAGTCTTCCCCTCCTCCAGGCTCCTCATGAGAGAAAAAAATAAACATAAAGACACTGGGCGGGATTTTCCAGCCGCGCTCTCCACAACGCCCGAGGCCAACGGAACTTTGCATGGTCCGTGTCCTGCCCGCTACGATTCCCGTGGTGGGCAGGAAGGGAAAATTCCACCCCTGGGCCGAAAATTTCCCGACACTTGGTGCGGTAATCATAGCGGGCAAGACAGAGTATTTGGCGGATCACTTAAAAGGTCCATTGAGCTCGGGGGGGAATTTCTGGTCTTGGAGCACGCATGGCCAGAGAATCCCGCTCATATATTTTATTTGGAAGTTGCTAGTTAGGCCACAACAATCACTACTGTTCTTTCTGCCTGGTTTTGCAGAGGTGTCCTTAATAAGTATTAGGTCAATTATCAGCAAATGCAAAAGCCTTGATGCTTGTTTAAGGAATTCGAGGAACATGTCTGAATATTGTTCAACACTAACAGGGTGTTGGCATACTTCATGGTCAATGGGCCACGGGCAATTTAAGAGTAATTTCAGCAGAAGATTGATGGGGCGTCCAGACATGGAGGGAAGATAGAGGTGTATAAAATTATGAAAGGCATAGATAGGGTGAACGATGGGAAGCTTTTTCCCAGATCGGTGGTGACGTTCACGAGGGATCATAGATTCAAGGTGAGGGGATGGGGAGGTTTAACACGGATATCAGAAGGACGTATTTTACACAGAGGGTGTAATGCGCTGCCGGGCAAGGTGGTGGAGGCGGACACGCTGGGAACGTTTAAGACTTATCTAGATAGCCACATGAACGGAGTGGGAATGGAGGGATACAAAAGAATGGTCTAGTTTCGACCAGGGAGCGGCGCGGGCTTGGAGGGCCGAAGGGCCTGTTCCTGTGCTGTATTATTCTTTGTTCTTTGTTATTTGGAAATCCCAGTAGCGTCTCTGCCAAAGTCATTCTAGCCAATCGTGAGAAACCACTATTGGAAAATTGCCAATGTAATTTTTAAACTGTGATCCCGAATATCTGAACGTTCCACCTTGTGGCACCTTGGTCAACCTTGTCAGTTTCATTGATGGTATTGAAAATTTCATTGGAACAGGGAAAGTCCATTCATCTCCTCGAGCTTGTTCCCTCACCCAATTAGCTCAAGGATAATCAGTATCTTAATTCCATTTACCCACCTCAGTTCCATATCCCTCAATGCCCTTTCCTAATTAATTTTTTTAAAAATACAAAAATTAAGTTTAAATAGGTGACCTTAAAATATTGTCTTTTGGAAATAAACCTAACTTCTTTAACCTTCCCTTATGCTTTAAATACTGGAAAACCAAAATCATGCTTTCTGCTTGCCTTTCTGCTGTCTCAGAGTCAATAGTATCCTTCCTATGATTAAGAATAACTCCTTTAATTCTTTCATGGGATGTTAGCAGCTCTGGCAAGACCAGCATTTGTTGCCCATTCCCATAGACTGTGTGGCTTTGTAGAACTTTTCAGAGGGCAGTTAAAAGCCAGATTGCTGTGGCTCTGGAGTCACATGTAGGCCAGACCAGGTAAGTCACCTGATGAAGGGGCAGCGCTCCGAAGGCTCGTGACTCCACCCCAGTCCAACACCGGCATCTCCACATCAGACCAGGTAAAGACAGCAGGTTGCCTTCCCTAAGGACATTAGTGAACAAGATGGGTTCTTAATGACAATTGATGATGGTTTCAAGGCTTTCGTTACTCAGATGTCATCATTCCAGGTTTAATTAATTGAATTTAAATTCCATCAGCTGCTATGGTGGGATTTGAACTTGTGTTGAACCTAGAGCATTAGCCTGGCATTTGGAGCCACTGTCTCCCCCTTTGCAATTAGGCAAAATAGAAGGAAAAAAGTAGACTATGTGTTCTCATCAGAGGTTATTAGTAGCTAGATTTATAGCAGAATGTTACATGAAAAATATATGATCTCTCTCCCTGCAGAGGGATTGTCAAGACAGAGGGAGAGTAAAAAATGATAAATTTAGTCGGAAGGTATTGGGCGGAATTTTCCCATATTTTTTTCAAAGAGTCAGTTCTGGTGAGAAAACCTGACAGAATCCCGCTGGTGCCGATGGCAGGACATCTCACCAGATATTGGACCTCTAACAATGTTTTTTCCCACATGAATCACAGCGTGCTAGTGGAGACTTGCCTCAGATTCGCTTGCCCTGGGAAAACATAATCTCTGCAATCAGTGGGGCGCTCCTTTTAAAAACCTCCCCAGCACCTGTCCCAAGTCCAGTTGAGAAGATGGTTGCCGGGGAGCCAGCACCAAGATTCTCCGAGGGACCCCTGACCAAACTCTTGGATGGTGTGGAGCAGGGGCATGACAACCTCTTGCCGCATTCCCACAGACGCCCATCCATCAAGGTCATCACCCCCGCCTGGGGGGGCAGGGGTCACCATAGTGAGTGCCTGCTCGCTGCAGAAGAGGATGGGGCAGCAGTGCCACAAGATGATGAATGACCTGCTTGGCACAGCCAGGGTAAGTCTGCCTCCTTATGACTCCCGCCGCACCCCTTCGCACGTCCACGATGATCTCTCACCCAGCCACCTCATGGATTCCCAACACCTCTCATGGTGACCCCCCCCTCCCCTCAATGCGCCACTTCCCACCCCTACCCACCCCCCCCCCCACCACCCCCCCCACCCCCCCCCCCACCACCCCCTCCCCCCACCACCCCCCCCCCCCACCACCCCCCCCCCCCCACCACCCCCCCCCCCCCCACCACCCCCCCCCCCCACCCCCCCCCCCCACCACCCCCCCCCCCCCCCCACCCCCCCCCCCACCACCCCCTCCCACCCCCCCCCCCACCACCCCCTCCCCCCACCACCCCCCCCCCCACCCCCCCCCCACCCCCCCCCCACCCCCCCCCCCCACCACCCCCCCCCCACCCCCCCCCCCCCCCACCCCCTCCCCCCACCACTCCCCCCCCCCCCCCACCCCCCCCCCCCCCCCACCCCCCACCCCCCCACCTTCGGCCCAGTCGCTATTCTGATCTTCACATCCTCATTCCCATTCACCCCTCACGCATACCAAACTTCATCACCATCTGACCTGGCTGGACCCCTGTCTAAACTCTCCCCATCTGTTTCATTGCAGGACAAACTCGGGCATGAGAGGCACAGCCTGCTGGAGTCATGCCCAGGCCGAGATGCCTCAGTCACTTTGAGGAAGGGGTCCTTGAGTTGACTGGCGAGGAGCAGGATCCTTAAGACACACAGTCACGGTTCAAGCCTCACGCGAATTAACGTTCTGCCATCAGTTACTCCCCATGATGCAGTTCACAGGGGCCATCCATCTCGAACAGCCTGCCACACTGACACTAATCCCTGACAGTCCAACCTTTATAACTAGTGGGTTTGAACTTCCATACAGCTCATCCCCTTTGGCCTGACACTTCTGCCTGAGTGTGGGGTTAAATTATCGCAGCAGTCATCCTTCCCCATAGTGAGAGGGTGTTCAGACCTCCTGAGGCAGGGATGCACCCCTTAGTCTGCCACTCTGCCCTTGCAACCTGGCCTCTTACGGGACCCCTGCCAAGAACCTCACAGTCACCCCCAATGCTGACCCTTCATATTCACCTCCACCCACCCACTTTCCAGCTCCCACTTGGGAGGGGCAATTCCTCAGCAGCGATACGGTCACAAGCCCAGCGAGGAGGAGACGGGAAGCGCTGCTTGCATGCCAGCCGCCAGAACCCTTTAAACCTAGGGGCATCCAGACACGGAGGGAAGATGAGGCCTTCGAGAAACCCCTTCCCTTTGAGATGGCAACACTGAACTCCCCGCTGTTATAATGTAACCAATGGTAACGGGCTGTGAAGGTCAGCTGACCAGGTGGACAATGTAACCAATGGCAGAATGATGTGGTGGTCAGTTGACCAGCTGACCCAGTATAAATAAAAACCAGATGGGAATTGTGGTGAGCTTATATAATCCAGGGCATGGTCCAGTTGTTGGAGTAATGAAGTTTCTTTAGTAAACCTTTTTCTTTGATTTACTTTGTGAAGTTAGTTCTTTTATTGCTTGCAACTGAAGTATCCCTACTGTCAGATGAACATTTGGCCCCATCCCTCTCTCCTCAGACCAAAAGACAAAATGCTGGAAAATCTCAGCAGGTCCAGCAGCATCTGTAAGGAGAGAAAAGAGCTGACGTTGTGAGTCCAGATGACCCTTTGTCAAAGCACCTCTCTCCCCAGATGCAGGTTGAACTTATCTGGGTCCCCCGTGACCTCCACTGTCCCCCTCTGCCACTGGCACCAAGAAGGTAAGGGTGATCTGAGTGCTCACTTCTGATACCCACTTTGGAGGTGAGGTTGCCAGATTCTGGTTTTTAATAAAGCCATTGTAAGTGGTGTCAGCGTGACGTCACATCAGCACCCACTGAATATAGAATAGAATCATAGAATCCTAACAGTGCAGAAGAAGGCCATTCGGCCTATTGAGTCTGCACTGGCCACAATCCCACCCAGGCCCTAACCCCACTCATTATTCACTAGGTGGGGGTGTGGGAGGGGTGGAAAAGTCCCAGAGTGAGCACTCGCTAATGAGACGATAATGTATTAAAACGGGATTCCCAGCCTTCTGCGGCTTTTCTCAATTATTCTGCCGGCAACAGGGGCGGGGGGGTTGAAAGCAGAAATCATGATCTGGCCATCATGATTTCAACTGAAGTATCCCTACTGTCAGATGAACATTAGCGATCCTGCGCATCACTAACAAGCGCTCAAAACTGCCCTCCATGGTTATTAATAATTCCTGTTACCTACCTGATTTGGTGAAACGACGACGGATAAGATAATTCCATCATCCTCATCGACGCTGTTAGGAGATGGCACAAAGATGGGCTCTGATGGATAGTAACTTTCTTCTTTCCAAATCTGCAGAGGAAAAAAAAATGACAAGCTGAATTTACATTAACAAAGTGTCGATTGATGCACAAAATCATTCCGAGACACTTCACACAGCCAGAAGGAAAAAATACTGGATACTGAATGGATGAAAAGATGTATTTATGTAACATCTTTCATAACCTCAGGACATGATCAAAAAATGCTTCATAACCAATTACTTATGTAATCTTACGTAGAAAAGAAGAAAATATTAGGAAGGGTAACCAACAGGTTGGTTAAAAAGGCTTTTTAATTTTTTTTCCTGGGGTGTGGTCAGCATTTATTATGCCATCCCTAATGAAGATGGAGGCAAGTTGCCTTCTTGAACCGCTCCAGTCCATGTGGGGTAGGCATACCCACAAGGCTGCTGGGGAGGGAGTTCGAAGATTTTGACCCAGTGACTGTGAAGGAGTAAGGATGGTGTGTGGCTTGGTGGGGAACTTGCAGGTGGTTCCCATTGCCCTTGTGCTTCCGTATAGACTTGGGGGGGCTTCAAAATGGTAGATGATGATAGAGAGGGTTTGAGGAGGGAATCCCACAGCATGATGGGACCTTAACTGCAAGAGGCACAAACAACAACATTACCAATGGAAACAAATGTGGGTCAGTAAACACAGGGAATGAGTGAGAGGGAAGATACAGATAGAGTTTTCATAGAATTTCAAAGGCATTTTAAATAAAATAAGATTTGCATCGCTTATTATAAAATATAATCAGTTTATACCTTAAATTTCTTTGTTTCTACATCCATCTTTATAAGGGAATCTACAAATATATTGTTAATTCCACAGCCGTAGAAATATTTGTATTTCCTTGTATTATACTTTGCATAGTTAATCTGTGGAAATTCTAATCCGCCTTCATCCAACAGATTGTCATCGTGGAGCTCCTCAGACTCACACCAAATCTATAGGAGTCAAAGAAAAAGTTACTAATTTTATTGGCTTTTTTTGCTGAACAGGGAGTCCCCTTTAAGCACCATTTTATATCAATGATAATCATAAATAAAAACAAGCAGTCAAAATGCACCTCAGGTAAATCAACTCTGTGAAGAGAAATAAGTTGATAATTTAACGATGACCCCAGATAAGAGTTGGGTATTATTCACCTTAAATGCTTCCAAGTCAAGGAAATTCAGCATGACAATTCTTAACACAGCACAACACTGCTCAGTAATGTGTCCGCATCCTTAACTAGAATAGAATCCTGACTGTACGCTTCCACTTTCCACACCAGCCTGTGGTTTCCATAGCTGAAACAATCAATTTAGTTGAAGTCAATGCTTTCTTTCTATGGGAATAACTTGTTTTCAATTCTTTCACGGGATGTGCATGTGGTGAACCATCGTTGATTCCCACTGGATAGTACTGGGCCAGGGCTGGCCAGCACTATGGGAATGTATATAGGTTACTGTGGGATTGTACTAATGTTGTTGTTGGGCTAGGGTGGGATTGATACACCTGTGGTTGTTACTGTTGTGGCACATCCCAGTCGGGCTCCGCCTCCTGGGAGAGGTATAAGACCCCCTGCTCGGACGGGACCCCTTCAGTCTGGGATAGTGTGTTAAAGTTCTGATAGTTCCATTGTTAGTTAATAAAAGCCTTCTTTTACAGAAGCTTTGAGCCTCGTGTCCAATTGATGCGCATCAGTGCATATTGCTGGCTCGGCCCTGGCAGCACAGCTGTTAGCACTGCTGCCTCTCAGCGCCAGGGATCCGGATTCGATTCCTGGCTTGGGTCACTGTCTGTGCGGAGACTGCACGTTCTCCCCGTCTCTGCGTGGATTTCCTCTGGATGCTCCGGTTTCCTCCCACAGTCTGAAAGACGTGCTGCTTAGATGCATTGGCCATGCTAAATTCTCCCTCAGTGTACCGAAGAGGTACACTGAGGGAGTACACTGAGTAACTGCATTGCAGTGTTAATGTAAGCCCACTTGTGACTCATAAATAAACTTAAACATAAAATTTAATTGCCCTCGAGAAGGTGATGGTGAGCCACTGCCTTGAACTGCTGCAGTCTGTGTGGTGTAGGTACGATGATGTGGAGATGCCGGCGTTGGACTGGGGTAAACACAGTAAGAAGTTTAACAACACCAGGTTAAAGTCCAACAGGTTTATTTGGTAGCAAAAGCCACACAAGCTTTCGAGGCTCTAAGCCCCTTCTTCAGGTGAGTGGGAATTCTGTTCACAAACAGAACTTATAAAGACACAGACTCAATTTACATGAATAATGGTTGGAATGCGAATACTTGCAACTAATCCAGTCTTTAAGAACACACCAGCAGGAATGTTTGGGAGGGAGTTCCAGGATTTTACCCCAGCGACGGTGAAGGAACGGCAATATATTTCAAAGTCAGGATGGTGAGTGACTTGGGGGGGAACTTGCAAGTGTTGGTGTGCCCACGCATGTACCTTCTGCCCCATGTACTCTATGAAGGAATGCTTTGTCTGTATAGCTCGCAAGAAGCAACACTTTCCACTGAATCCCAATACATGTGACAATAATAAATCCAATCAAATCAAAAAAAGTTTCAAATACAGGAAGTTAAAGGCATAGATTTTCACTACAGCAGAGAGGCTGTCAACATCCTACCTGTGGGTGGACATTTTTAACGGTCACATTCGCAAAGCTGGGAAATCTCCCGACTCTGATCACCAGACTGGGGATGAAAATTTGGATCAAAGAGAATGCTAAAGATATTAAAGAGTATATTTAAATTTGGATCTCATTATGTAAGTGAGCTGACCGCAAACATGAAGTAGTCTATTTTGAATAAGATTGAGTATTTTAACACAAAGGTAATCAGTAGTGAACATACCTTTCCATCAGCCTTTCTGAATATGCCTGCGCTGCTGTATGTCAAAGTATTGAGGTTCTGATCAATAGGAGTGTCAGAATTGATGTTTAAAGGTAAGACAAATCTCCGTGGAAAACTTTTCGGTAAAGTATTGTAGACCTAAAGCAGAACAATAATTTGAATGAATTAGGGAAACTAAAATTCACACTAAGGAGGGAGATAAAAGTTATCAACCACAATAGGAAGAAACTGTGGGTGAATATTGGTCAGTCTATAATGTTCAGTCTATCAGTGTATACTGGTCAGTCTATAATGTTCAGTCTATCAGTATATAATGTTCAGTCTATCAGTGTATAATGTTCAGTCTATAATGTTCAGTCTATCAGTATATAATGTTCAGTCTATAATGTTCAGTCTATCAGTATATAATGTTCAGTCTATCAGTGTATAATGTTCAGTCTATCAGTGTATAATGTTCAGTCTATCAGTGTATAATGTTCAGTCTATAATGTTCAGTCTATCATTGTACAATGGTCAGTCTATCAGTGTATAGTGGTCAGTCTATAATGGTCAGTCTATCCAACATTGTATGCCACCTCTATGAGCGAAAATTACCCTGCAATCTTTTAGGACCTACAATATTGGTATGATTGGTCAAGTGCTCCTACATATGAGCTAGATTCATAATTGATATTCTGCACGATGTCACAGTGGTTAGCACTGCTGCCTCACATTGCCAGGGACCTGGGTTTGATTTTCGGCTTGGGTCACTGCCTGTGTGGAGTCTGCACGTTCTCCCCATGTCTGCATGGGTTTCCTCCGGGTGCTCCGGTTTCCTCCCACGGTCTGAAAGATGTGCTGGTTAGGTGCATTGGCCGTGCTAAAATTCTCCCTCAATGTACCTGACCAGGCACCTACGGGATTTTCACAGTAACTTCATTGCAGTGTTAATGTAAGCCTACTTGTGACTAATAAATAAACTTTATGTCAGACTCCTATTTAGTGACTACAGCTCAGCCTTCAACACCATTATCCCAACAAAACTCATCTCCAAACTCCACGGTCTCGGGCTCAGCTCCTCCCTCTGCGACTGGATCTTAGATTTCCTAACCCACAGACTTCAAGGTGATGTCACCCAAGGATAGGTGACAACACCTCCGCCACGATTATCCTCAACACCGGTGCCCCACAAGAATGTGTCCTCAGCCCCTTACTATACTCCTTGTACACCTATGACTGTGTGGCCAAATTCCACTCCAACTCCATTTTCAAGTTTGCTGATGACACCACCGTAGTGGGTCGGATCTCAAACAATAATGAGACAAAGTACAGGAAAGAGATAGAGAATCTGGTGAACTGGTGCGGCAACAATAATCTCTCCCTCAACGTCAACAAAATGAAGCAGATAGTTATTGACTTCAGGAAGCGTAGAGGAGAACATGCCCCTGTCTACATCAGCGGGGACGAAGTAGAGCTTCAAGTTTCTAGGTGTTTAAATCACCAACAATCTGTGCTGGGCTCTGACGAAGAATTATCCAGACTTGAAACGCTGGCTCTGTTCTCTCTCCACAAATGCTGTCAGACGCGCTGAGATTTTCCTCATTTTTAGTTTTTGTTTCAGATTCCAGCATTCGCAGTATTTTGCTTTTACATTAACCTGTCCTGGTTCCCCCCATGCCGACACTATAATTAAGAACGCTTCTACTTTCTCAGGAGACTAAGGAAATTTGACGTGTCAGCTACGATTCTCACCAACTTATACAGATGCACCACAGAAAGCATTCTTTCTGGTTGTATCACAGCTTGGTATGGCTCCTGCTCTGCCCAAGACTGCAAGAAACTACAAAGTGAACATAACCCAGTCCATCAAGCAAACCAGCCTACCATCCATTGACTCTGTCTACTCTTCCCGCTGCCTTGGAAAAGCAGCCAGCATAATTAAGGACCCCATGCACCCCGGACATTCTCTCTTCCACCTTCTTCCGTTTGGAAAAAGATACAGAAGTCTCAGCCGACTCAAGAACAACTTCTTCGCTGCTGCCATCAGACTTTTAAATGGACCAATCTTGAATTAAGTTGATCTTTCTCTACACCCCATCTGTGACTGTAAAACTACATTCTACACCCTTTCCTTCTCCTCTATGTGATCTACGAACGGTGTGCTTTGTCTGTATAGCCTGCACGAAACAATACTTTTCACTGTATGCTAATACATGTGACAATAATAAATCAAATCAAAAAGATCCCTCAACCATTTTTTGATTTTTCCTAACCATTCATTTTTCTTTGCTCCTCCTCTGAAAGAGTGGGGCAGCTACAATAGGGAATCATTCCACGTCTGATTGGTTTGCTAAATAATTTCCACTCTTCAAGTAAAAATAGGCAACTACATGCACACAACACACATACAAACACATACAGCTGAAAGCTAGAACTGGTTAAAGGTATGACAGCAACTTGCATTTATATAGCACCTTTAAGTCCAAAGATACTTCACAAGAGTGTTGTCAAAAGAAAATCGGAAACAAGAGCTACATAAATAAGTATCAGGACAGGTGGTCAGAAGCTTTGTCAAAGAGATAACTGTTAAGGAGTCCCTTAATGGGTAGAGAGAGATAGAGTAGCAGAGATTTTATGAGAGATTCCCAGAGTTTAGGGCCTGGGTAGCTGAATGCAATGTTGCCATGTTGGAAACATGAGAATTGGAGGAACACGTTCAGAGACTTTTAGAGCAGGAGAAGATTACAGAGATATGGAGCTGGAGGAGGTTACAAAGACAGGGAGCTGGGGGAGGTTACAGAGACAGGGAGCTGGAGCAGGCTTCAGAGACAGGGAGCTGGAGGAGGTTACAGAGATATGGAGCTGGAGGAGGTTTCAGAGATATGGATCTGGAGGAGGTTACAGAGATAGGAAGCTGGAGGAGGTTACAGAGATATGGAGCTGGAGCAGGTTACAGAGACATGGTGCTGGAGGAGGTTACAGAGATATAGAGCTGCACAAGGTTACAGAGATAGGGAGCTGGAGCAGATTACAGAGATATGGAGCTGGAGGAAGTTACAGAGACAGGGAGCTGGAGAAAGTTAGAGACAGGGAACTGGAGGAAGTTACAGAGATGGGAAAGGTTGAGGGATTTAAAAACAAGGATGAGAATTTTAAATTCGAGACATTGATAAATGGAGTCAACAGGAGCAGGTTAATGGGTATAAGGCTTTTTGTGTAAGTTAGGGTGTGGGAGATGAGTTTTGGATAAGTTCAGGTTTATCAAGGGCGAAGGTGGGAGGCTAACAAGGAATGCATTAAAATCGTCAAGTTTAGAGATAAAAAAGGCATGATGTGGATTTGAGCAGCAGATGACTGAAGAATGGTCAGGGACTGGTGATGTTACAGAGATGCAAGCAAGGGGTCCTGCCTGAACGGAAATAGGGTGAGAACCTCATCTCGGGGTCAAACAGAATGCCAAAGTTCCGAGAATCTGTTGAACTTCAGACAATGGCCAGGAAGGTGGAATTGTGGTGATGGGTATGGAACAGAGTTTGTGAAACTTGCAATGATCATATTACTAACCAGATTATACATTTTGTGCTTGATGTACATCAATTCGACATGCTTGGTTTTATTGGTCAGAACACTGAAAACAGGAGTTAGGACATCTTGATGAAGTTGTACAAGACATTGGTAAGGCCACACTTGGAATACTGTGTACAGTCCTGGTCACCTTATTATAGAAAGGATGTCATTAAACGAGAAAGAGTGCAGAAAAGATTTACTGGGATGCTACCGGGACTTGATGGTTTGAGTTGTAAAGAGAGGCTGGATGGACTGGAACTTTTTTCCCTGGAGCGTAGGAGGCTGAGGGGTGATCATATAGAGGTCTATAAAATAATGAGGGGCATAGATCAGCTAGATAGTCAACATCTTTTCCCAAAGGTAGGGGAGTCTAAAACTAGAGGGCATATGTTTAAGGTGAGAGGGGAGAAATACGAAAGGGTCCAGATGGGCAATTTTTTCACACAGAGGATGGTGTGTGTCTGGAACGAGCTGCCAGAGGCAGTAGTAGAGGTGGGTATAATTTTGTCTTTGAAAAAGCATTTAGACAGTTACATGGGTAAGAAGGGTTTGGAGGGATATGGGCCAAATGAGGACAATTGGGACTAGCTTAGTGGTAAAAACTGGGTGGCATGGACAAGTTGGGCCCAAGGGCCTGTTTCCATGCTGTAAACCTCTATGACTCTATGATAACCGTTGATATAAAATAACCAGTAATGATATGGACTGTTCATGCTGAGACACTGGAGGACTGTCACTGTGATGTGTTACTCTGTCATCGAGCATTTTGCCTGCGCTACACTGGTATATGTGTAATAAATTGATATTCAAATTGTCGCTAGCTATTATTTGTAACATCCATACATGCACTGACTTGGCAACAAAAAAATACTCTTCTTTCATATCTATCTCATCTCCTATACATTCTAAGTTGCTTATTTGCCCCCTCTTTCAGCTATGTATGATCTCCTCACCAAAAGGCTAGGAAGGCAACCTGATGCACTACACCCCAGGGTTCTAAAAGAGATAGCTGAGGAAATTGTGGAGGCATTGGTGGTGATCTTTCAGGAATCACTGGAGGCAGGGAAGGTGCCAGAGGACTGGAAGGTAGCTAATGTAACATCACTGTTTAAGAAGGGAGGGAGGCAGCAGACGGGAAATTATAGGCCGGTTAGCCTGATTGGCAAGATTTTAGAGTCCATTATTAAAGATGAGATCGCGGACCACCTGGAAGTTCATGATAAAATGGGACTGAGTCAGCACGGCTTTGTCAAGGGAAGGTCATGTCTGACAAATCTGTTAAAGTTCTTTGAGGAGGTAACAAGGAAGTTAGATAAAGGAGAACCAGTGGACATGATTTATTTAGATTTCCAGAAGGCCATTGACAAGGTTCCGCATAGGAGACTGTTAAATAAGTTAAGCACCCATGGTGTTAAGGGTAAGATCCTGGATATAGGATTGGCTGACTGGCAGAAGGCAGAGAGTGGGGATAAAGGGGTCTTTCTTAGGATGGCAGCTGGTGACTAGTGGTCTGCCTCAGGGGTTGGTGCTGGGACCACAACTTTTCACAATATACATTAACGATTTGGAAGAAGGAACTGAAGGCACTGTTGCTAAGTTTGCAGATGATACAAAGATATGTAGAGGGACAGGTAGTATTGAGCAAACAGGGGGGCTGTAGAAGGACTTGGACAGGTTAGGAGAGTGGGCAAAGAAGTGGCAGATGGAATACAATGTGGAAAAGTGTGAGGTTATGCACTTTGGAAGGGGGAATGGAGGCATAGACTATTTTCTAAATGGGAAAATGCTTAGGAAATCAAAAGCACAAAGGGACTTGGGAATCCTTGTTCAAGATTCTCTTAAGGTTAACGTGCAGGTTCAGTTGGCAGTTTGGAAGGCAAATGCAATGTTAGCATTCATGTCGAGAGGGCTAGAATACAAGAGTAGGGGTGTACTTCTGAGGCTGGATAAGGCTCTGGTTAGACCCCATTTGGAGTATTGTGAGCAGTTTTGGGCACCGTATCTAAGGATGTGCTGGCCTTGGAAAGGGTCCAGAGGAGGTTCACAAGAATGATCCCTGGAATGAAGAGCTTGTCATATGAGGAATGGTTGAGGACTCTGGGTTTGTGCTCTTTGGAGTTTAGAAGGATCTTATTGAAACTTACAGGATACTGTGAGGCCCGGATAGAGTGGACATGGAGAGGATGTTTCCACTAGTAGGAAAAACTAGAACCAGAGGGCACAACCTCAGACTAAAGGGACAATCCTTTACAACAGAGATGAGGAGGAATTTCTTCAGCCAGAGAGTGGTGAATCTATGGAACTCTTTGCCGCAGGAAGCTGTGGAGGCCAGGTCATTGAGTGCCTTTAAGAAAGAGATCGATAGGTTCTTGATTAATAAGGAGGTCAGGGGTTATGGGGAAAAGGCAGGAGAATGGGGATGAGAAAAATATCAGCCATGATTGAATGGCGGAGCAGACTCGATGGGCCGAGTGGCCTAATTCTGCTCCTATGTCTTATGGTCCCCGCCCTTTGCTACACAAGAATGGCTGGAGTGAACTCGTGATACAGCACTGATTCTTCCTCCCACCAGAATTCATTTTCTGCAAATATTGACGACGCAACAGAAATCGGGACTCATTGCATGAGGCAGTAAAGCACCGAGCCAATGGTGTAATCAAATTGTGCATTAACCAACTGTACCACATCTCATTATAAAAAGAAAATAGCAACACAAAGCTCTTTCTGCCATCCAACGTTCCAATTGAGTTTTGTTTCTTTTTCGCAAGGGGAATAAATAAATTCTGTCTCTTTGGATAATTAGGATCTGTGAGTGTGTTGTGTTTTGAACCAAACAACACCGTCACAGTGGCTCAGTGGTTAGCACTGCTGCCTCACAACGTCAGGGACCCGGGTTCAATTCCGGCCTCTGGTCACTGTCTGCGTGGAGTCTGCACGTTCTCCCCGTGTCTGCGTGTGTTTCCTCTGGGTGCTCCGGGTTTCCTCCCACACTCCAAAGATGTGCGGATTAGGTTGATTGGCCGTGCTAAATTGACCCTAGTGTCAGGAGGATTAGCAGGGTAAATGTGTGGGGTTACGTGAATAGGGCCAGGATGGGTTTGTGGCTGGTACAGACGCGATGCGCCTAATAGCCTCCTTCTGTACTGTAGGGATTCTATGAACATTGTGCTAAACACAAAATGCATCCAGTCCTAAAGATTGTGTAGTAACAACCACTGACACATTGAAACTATATAAAATGAAGTTTCATTATTGCCTCATCCAGCGCTTCTCCAGTCTGGCACATATTTTGCAGGGTTATCTGATTGAAAACATTGCCATCGACCAAACAGCAGAGATCAAGAACAATAAAGCCATTATCTTCAAAGGCATTGATTTGATGGAATGTACTGAAGGCTTTGGCGTAATACTTGAAAGGACACATCTGTAAAAGGAAAGTGGAAATGTTTAGGTACAAGAAAATATAATTTGGCTCACCGAGGTTGTCCCTATTGATAAAATTAATTTAAAAAAAATACCAACCGTAATATATTCCATTAATAAAGAATACAAAACTGTGTTTACTTTTTCTTTCTCCTTGTCTTGAAAGCATTAATTTACAATTCTATCATAAAATATTCATCCAGTGTTTGAAAGGTTGATACATCATTAATGTGAATGAACACATTCCCTTATTGTTTGCAAAGTAGATTAATCATACGCGTGAGGGGTTTAGTGGTGGTGGTATGTTACAGTTCACTGGGAGTCTGAGTTGTTGTGGCAGCATACACTTTTACATGTATGTTGGAGCCTGGATCTATAGATAATGAAGGTAGATGCTCCAACAGTCTTTCCATCACATGGCTGAGCAGGAATCTCTTCCGCAGTTACCATTTGTGTGCGTTGGTCAAATTTACAGGTTGATACCCAACCTGTTTAGAAATCATAGAAACCCTACAGTGCAGAAGGAGGCCATTCGGCCCATCGAGTCTACACCGACCACAATCCCACCCAGGCCCTACCCCCACATATTTTACCCACTAATCCCTCTAACCTATGCATCCCAGGACTCTAAGGGGCAATTTTTTAAACCTGGCCAATCAACCTAACCAGCACATCTTTGGACTGTGGGAGGAAACCGGAGCACCCGGAGGAAACCCACGCAGACACGAGGAGAATGTGCAAACTCCACACAGACAGTGACCCGAGCCGGGAATCGAACCCGGGACCCTGGAGCTGTGAAGCAGCAGTGCTAAACACTGTGCTACCGTGCCGTGCCGCCCTTATGAACACATTATGTTTGCCTCCTTTATGAACACATTATTCTTAACCATCAAGTGGGACTCAAATCCAGAGTTTCAGATGCAGGGAGAACATGCAGTTATGCCACAAGACCCTCCTGTGTGGAGGGTCTTGTGGCACAATGAGTAACATGGTGCCAACCCTCTGCTAGCATCTCCTTTCGACACAGAAAAACAGAGGTGAGAATCTCGAGAGGAATTTTAACTCCCTCTGAACACAGAAACTGGGCAGCATGGGTGTTAAATCCAAGCAGTGTATTCTCTGCTTGCTTCCCACCCTGCGGCCATTTTAATGCTACTGTGTTCTTAGGGTTGTGATTGGGTGCTGAGGAACCTGTTTAACTCAGTTGTGAGCATCCTGAATTATTGTAAGTATCATGTCATTAGAATACTGATGCAATTTTAACTGAGCAGAACATAGAGCGTGGATGCTCCACACAGAGTAACCCATGGACTCTCAGTGAAGTCCATTGGATAAGTATAGGGCTTAACTTTGTGAAGCCAAGCCTGTTCACCTGGTCTCAACAAGAGGCTGACGCACTGATCCGTCAAACTTGGAGTGGCTGAGTTTAGCTAACTCAGCAGTGACTAGAGATCAAACAGGGACAATCTTCACCTGGAACACCCAGTGTTTAGGATGAGACATATATTTACTGACAGGATGTGGAAAAGATTGAAAGGGTGCAGAGGAGATTTACAAGGATGTTGCCTGGATTGAGTGGCATGCCTTATGAGGATAGGCTGAGGGAGCTCGGTCTTTTCTCTTTGGAGAGACATAGGATGAGAGGAGACCTAATAGAGGTGTATAAGATGTTCAGAGGCATAGATCGGGTGGACTCTCAGAGGCTTTTTCCCAGGGTGGAAATGGCTGCTACAAGAGGACACAGGTTTAAGGTGCTGGGGGGTCGGTTCAGGGGAAATGTTAGGGGGAAGTTTTTTCACACAGAGGGTGGTGAGCGAGTGGAATCGGCTGCCGTCAGTGGTGGTGGAGGCAAACTCAATAGGGTCTTTTAAGAGACTCCTGGATGAGTACATGGGACTTAATAGGATGGAGGGTTATAGGTAGGCCTAAAAGGTAGGGATATGTTCTGCACAACTTGTGGGGCCGAAGGGCCTGTTTTGTGCTGTAGTTTTCTATGTTTCTATGACAGAACTACTGAGAGAGTTCCTTGGCTATCCCTTTAATTATTCCCATTATTCAGCCAAAAGAGCAGCTGGATGACTTGTTCAAAGGCCTAGTCTAATGCTGCTTTTGACTTGATATTAAAGGAGCATGCAAAAAGACAGACAAAGGGTAGCCTAGCTGCCCAGAATTTTCTTCCTGCCAATGGGAACATATTTAGTCCCCATCTGTAAGCCTCCTGACAACAGGATGGGCTACCTGGCTCAGCATGTTGGGATATCGTTGTTTTGTCACATCCTCGAATTCCATCGAAAATCTGTACTTGCTGTTGATTAAGTGCTGCATGTATAATCTCAAAACACTGAACGGTTAGCTCTGTCCTACTGCAAAACTGACTCATGTTTGGTACGGAAATTATATCAGCATATTAAAAAAATGCTCCAAATCCGCAGAGGTGTAATAAGGTTGGTGTGTTACCTCTCCCGTGTGTTTATTAGCTACGTGGATAATGGTGTTGAGTTCTGGCATCCAGTCCATGGCACAGCTCACACTCTTACCGCTGAGGCTGGACGTGAGAATTTTCAGTACGTTTATTTTCAGCGGTTGCTCAACAAAGATGATATAGTTTTCGGACATTCCTTTTCATGGAAAAGTAAACTGTTATTAGCATAATTTTATCAAGCTTAATACATTCATTCATCATTTTACCACTTTTGTGTGCAAGAGTTGTGATGACTTCAAACAGGCAATTGAGGTTGGCCTGCTTGAGTATGAACTCCCTGGCTGATTCCTTCCCACTGGGCACTGCAGGGGCTGGGGTGCATCGTTGACCCCTTTCATCACATTTTAATTTGATGTTTCAAGTTTCCTTTAACGCCTTGTCTTTTGTGTCGGGCGGCTCCCCTCCTTTTAGGAGCTGCCCCTTTTAATTTGTCCCTGAGTTAATTTGAGTTTGTTTAATTGGTTGGACCACAAAAGAGGTCCCTGATTGATTTTTTTATTCCTCACAGGAAACAAGAATCAAAGTTATAATCGGATATATTGTGTTCTATGTACAACAGATGGTTCTATGTGCACCAGAGAGGGGGAATATTATTTTGAAGGTCAGAAAGCCAATTTTCTGCAATTTCAAAAGTAACTTGTGTTTGATCTGCTATTTAATAAAGTTTTATCACTTGGAACTGGGATTAATGATTGTAACATTGCACTAAGGTGAAAGAGATTTCAAAGTTCTGGGAAGTTCATTTCATGCCACGATGTGGTAGTAGAGATATTGAATGTAGATGCCTTGAGCTGAAAAATGCAGGGCCAGACTGAGTTTTGAGTGCATCTACTGCTTATATTCCATGTTTACTGTCCTGTATCCACTCTTGAGACAATTGTGATTCGTCACAGGGGCATTGGAAATGGAAGCAGGAATCCGCGAGCCTGCCCTGACTTTCCGTAAGATCAGGATTGATCTCCTATCTCAGTTCACAATCCCATCTCCTCTTCCCATCATTTGTTCAACACAGTAAGAAGTCCCTGATTGATTCTTAATTGATGGCCCAACCATGTCCTGTATTTAAACAGGAGTGTCAGTCTCTCTGGACTCCTGACGCAGATAGCACACTGTGAGCACTCTGTCTGGTATGGTGGAATCTTGTAAATAAAGGAACATTGGTGACGGGGCTTTCACCTCCATGGACTTATTACAGAGTCTGATAAACCTAGGCTGGAATGTTACCACCATTCACACCGATGGGATTTTCCCGACACGCTGCAGTGAACGGAGATTTGGCTGGGCGCCAGATTCTCCAACTTTGCTGCAGCGTGGCATGAATGGCCAGTAAGATCGCAACACTAATAATGAAATTAGGGTCATTGGGTCTCCCTGAAGGAAATGTATGTCCGTGAGGAGCAGGGATCGGTTATCTGAAGTTCTCTTATAGTCTATGCTACCCCCCGGAATCTCTGAACTGAACCATCTTCCCAAATCACAGACGTCAATGCATGGACCGCACACAGAAGCAGGCAAGTTAAAGGAATATACATCATTATGCAAGCAATCCTTACAAATAGTAACAAAACATAAGAGTTACTCACTTGGTGGATTTGTCGGCTTCCCTTATTCTTTAATGTAGGGAAATGTACAAATCAAGTCACACTCTATGCTGGTAAGTAGAAGGCGTGAGAACCAAAGCTATCATAGTCTTTTTTTAAAATCAAATCTTCACACACGCACTATTTTTCCCCTTGGGGAATCGTGGGGGATGTGATGGGAGGATTTCTGAGCTGATAATCAGTCCGTTGAACCGTATTATGAATGCTCCTTCCATGGCCAATAAGTCCTGGTGTTGGAGCTGAACCTGGAGCTTCTGGTCCGGAGGTAGGGATTGTACCTTGCACCGCAAGACCTACTTCTGTAATAGTGAG